>NW_026871152.1:0-300000 GCF_028564815.1 Eubalaena glacialis
GTAAAATACCTAAGGAGACAAAAGACCTGTATGCAGAACATTATAAGACACTGATGAATGAAATTAAAAATGATACCCACAGATGGAGCGATATATCATGTTCTTCGATTGGAAGAATCAATAGTGTGAAAATGACTCGACTCCCCAAAGCAATCTAGAGATTTAATGCAATCCCCGTCAAACTACCACTGGCATTTCTTACAGAACTCCAACCCAAAATTTGACAATTTGTATGCAGACACAGAAGACCCCGAATAGCCAAAGCAATCTTGAAAGCGAAAAATGGAGCTGGAGGAATCAGGCTCCCTGACTTCAGACGAAACTGCAAAGCTACAGGAATCAAGACAGTATGGTAGTGGCACCAAAACAGACATATGGATCCATGGAAGAGGATAGAAAGCCCAGAGATAAACACACGCACATATGGTCACCTTATCTTTGATAAAGGGGGCAAGAATATAGAGTGGAGAAAAGTCAGCCTCTTCAATAAGTGGTGTCGGGAAAACAGGACAGGTACATGTACAAGGATGAAAGGAGAAGACTCCCTAACACCACACACAAAAATAAACTCCAAATGGACTAAAGACCTAAATGTAAGGCCAGACACTCTCAAACCCTTAGAGGAAAGCATAAGCAGAACGCTCTATGACAGAAATCACTGCAAGATCCTTTTTGCACCACATGCTAGAAAAATGGAAATAAAAACAAAAATAAGCAAACGGGACCTAAGGGAACTTAAGAGCTTTTGCACGGTAAAGGAAACCATAAACAAGACCGACAGACAACCCTTAGAATGGGAGAAAGTATTCACAAATGAAGCAACTGACAAAGGATTCATCTCCAAAACTTACAGGCGGCTCATGCAGCTCAATATCAAAAAAGCAAACAACCCAACCCAAAACTGGGCAGAAGACCTCAAGAGACAGTTCTCCAAAGAAGACATCCACACTGCCCACAAACACACGAAAGAATGCTCAACCTCATTAACCATTAGAGAAATGCAAATCAAAAGCACAATGAGATAGCATCTCACACCGGTCAGAGTGGCCCTCATCAAGAAACCTAGAAACAATCTATGCTGGAGAGGGGGGTGGAGAAAAGGCAACACTCTTGCACTGTTGGTGGGAAGGTAAATTGATACAGCCACTATGGAGAACTGTATGGAGGGTCCTTCAAAAACTAAGACGAGAACTACCATACGATGCAGGAATCCCACTACTGGGAATATACCCAGAGAACACCGTAATTCAAAAAGACACACGCACCCCAATATTCATTTCAGCACTATTTACAACAGCCAGGTCATGGAAGCAAGCCACGTGCCCATCGACAGACGAATGGATAAAGAAGTTGTGGTACATATATACAATGGAATGTTACTCAGCCATTAAAAGGAACGAAACTGAGTCACTTGTTGAGACGTGGATGGATCTAGAGACTGTCATACAGAGTGAACTTAGCGAGAAAGAGAAAAACAAATGTCGTACATTAACGCATGTATGTGGCACCTAGACAAATGGTACAGACGAAGTGGTTTGCAGGGCAGAAGTTGAGACACAGATGTGGAGAACCAACGGATGGACACCAAGGGAGGAAAACCACAGTGGCGTGGGGATGGTGGTGTGCTGAATTGGGCAATGGGTGTGATATTTATACACTGATGTGTATAAAGTTGATGACTGCTTTTAAGAAATTAAAACTAAAAATAAAATTAAAGTTAAAAATATAGGGACATGAAATCAATTTGGAAGAAATGGATATGTTACACTTTGCTGGGGGGAAGGTAGAATATGGCAAACAGTGTGCAAAATATCTTATCTTTCCTTCAACATTTACAGAGGTAGTTACCTCACGACCCCATAATTCCACTAGTGGGTATAACACAAGTGTTCTGGTCTGGGTTCCACAGAGAAACAGAAGCCACTAGCTGCCTGGGGGTGGGAGGGGAGGGAAGGGAGCAAGAGAGAGAGAGAGAGAGAGATTGAGATTGAGAGATTTTATTGAATTGGCCTAACGTGTGGTGGGGACTGGGAAGTCAAATTATTCAGGAGAGTCTGACAGACTGGAGACCGAGGAAAGAGCTGTGCATGCAGAATCGCGTTTTTCCTTGAAAGAGCAGTCTTTTCTCTTAAGGACTTGTGGACTGATGAAAAGATAAAGCCTCATCCCACATGATGCAGGCTGCATGTATTTGCTAGGGCTGCCAGGAGAAAGTACCAAGGACTGCATGTCTTAACAGAAATTAGGACATTGATATATACAGAGAGAGTAACACGACAAACATAGCCATCTACAACCCAAGCACACCAATCGTACTGAATGAGGGCAAAGCCTGATGGCTTCATTTTAACTTGATTACTGTCCTAAAGACCCTATCTCCAAAGACTGTGGAGTATACTTGCAACTTGTTTGTATTGAAGGAAGAAAATTCAGTCCAAACTACTGACTCCTGTAACCGCCCAAAATTCCTGTTCTTTTTTGCACGAAAAATGCGTTCACTTCATGCACTCCCTTCCTAAACCTCATTCTAGCAGCAAGTCTAAGTCCCAACTTTTATGTAAATAGCTTCTGAAACTGGTAAACTCTGAAGCCAGGCAACTTGGTTGCTTTCAAATACAACGGTGGAAAGGACACGTAAAGCTGTCACTGTTTTCAGGTGACACGATACTATACGTAGAGAATCCTAAAGAGGCTACCAGAAAACTAGTAGAGCTACTCAGTGAATTTGGTAAAGTAGCGGGATACAAAATTAATGCACAGAAGTCGCTGGCATTCCTATACACTAATGACGAAAAATCTGAAAGTGAACTGAAGGAAACACTCCTAGTTACCACTGCAACCAAATGAATAAAATGTCCAGGACTAAAAATACCTAAGGAGACAAAAGACCTGTATGCAGAACATTATAAGACACTGATGAATGAAATTAAAAATGATACCCACAGATGGAGCGATATATCATGTTCTTCGATTGGAAGAATCAATAGTGTGAAAATGACTCGACTCCCCAAAGCAATCTAGAGATTTAATGCAATCCCCGTCAAACTACCACTGGCATTTCTTACAGAACTCCAACCCAAAATTTGACAATTTGTATGCAGACACAGAAGACCCCGAATAGCCAAAGCAATCTTGAAAGCGAAAAATGGAGCTGGAGGAATCAGGCTCCCTGACTTCAGACGAAACTGCAAAGCTACAGGAATCAAGACAGTATGGTAGTGGCACCAAAACAGACATATGGATCCATGGAAGAGGATAGAAAGCCCAGAGATAAACACACGCACATATGGTCACCTTATCTTTGATAAAGGGGGCAAGAATATAGAGTGGAGAAAAGTCAGCCTCTTCAATAAGTGGTGTCGGGAAAACAGGACAGGTACATGTACAAGGATGAAAGGAGAAGACTCCCTAACACCACACACAAAAATAAACTCCAAATGGACTAAAGACCTAAATGTAAGGCCAGACACTCTCAAACCCTTAGAGGAAAGCATAAGCAGAACGCTCTATGACAGAAATCACTGCAAGATCCTTTTTGCACCACATGCTAGAAAAATGGAAATAAAAACAAAAATAAGCAAACGGGACCTAAGGGAACTTAAGAGCTTTTGCACGGCAAAGGAAACCATAAACAAGACCGACAGACAACCCTTAGAATGGGAGAAAGTATTTACAAATGAAGCAACTGACAAAGGATTCATCTCCAAAACTTACAGGCGGCTCATGCAGCTCAATATCAAAAAAGCAAACAACCCAACCCAAAACTGGGCAGAAGACCTCAAGAGACAGTTCTCCAAAGAAGACATCCACACTGCCCACAAACACACGAAAGAATGCTCAACCTCATTAACCATTAGAGAAATGCAAATCAAAAGCACAATGAGATAGCATCTCACACCGGTCAGAGTGGCCCTCATCAAGAAACCTAGAAACAATCTATGCTGGAGAGGGGGGTGGAGAAAAGGCAACACTCTTGCACTGTTGGTGGGAAGGTAAATTGATACAGCCACTATGGAGAACTGTATGGAGGGTCCTTCAAAAACTAAGACGAGAACTACCATAGGATGCAGGAATCCCACTACTGGGAATATACCCAGAGAACACCGTAATTCAAAAAGACACACGCACCCCAATATTCATTTCAGCACTATTTACAACAGCCAGGTCATGGAAGCAAGCCACGTGCCCATCGACAGACGAATGGATAAAGAAGTTGTGGTACATATATACAATGGAATGTTACTCAGCCATTAAAAGGAACGAAACTGAGTCACTTGTTGAGACGTGGATGGATCTAGAGACTGTCATACAGAGTGAACTTAGCGAGAAAGAGAAAAACAAATGTCGTACATTAACGCATGTATGTGGCACCTAGACAAATGGTACAGACGAAGTGGTTTGCAGGGCAGAAGTTGAGACACAGATGTGGAGAACCAACGGATGGACACCAAGGGAGGAAAACCACAGTGGCGTGGGGATGGTGGTGTGCTGAATTGGGCAATGGGTGTGATATTTATACACTGATGTGTATAAAGTTGATGACTGCTTTTAAGAAATTAAAACTAAAAATAAAATTAAAGTTAAAAATATAGGGACATGAAATCAATTTGGAAGAAATGGATATGTTACACTTTGCTGGGGGGAAGGTAGAATATGGCAAACAGTGTGCAAAATATCTTATCTTTCCTTCAACATTTACAGAGGTAGTTACCTCACGACCCCATAATTCCACTAGTGGGTATAACACAAGTGTTCTGGTCTGGGTTCCACAGAGAAACAGAAGCCACTAGCTGCCTGGGGGTGGGAGGGGAGGGAAGGGAGCAAGAGAGAGAGAGAGAGAGAGATTGAGATTGAGAGATTTTATTGAATTGGCCTAACGTGTGGTGGGGACTGGGAAGTCAAATTATTCAGGAGAGTCTGACAGACTGGAGACCGAGGAAAGAGCTGTGCATGCAGAATCGCGTTTTTCCTTGAAAGAGCAGTCTTTTCTCTTAAGGACTTGTGGACTGATGAAAAGATAAAGCCTCATCCCACATGATGCAGGCTGCATGTATTTGCTAGGGCTGCCAGGAGAAAGTACCAAGGACTGCATGTCTTAACAGAAATTAGGACATTGATATATACAGAGAGAGTAACACGACAAACATAGCCATCTACAACCCAAGCACACCAATCGTACTGAATGAGGGCAAAGCCTGATGGCTTCATTTTAACTTGATTACTGTCCTAAAGACCCTATCTCCAAAGACTGTGGAGTATACTTGCAACTTGTTTGTATTGAAGGAAGAAAATTCAGTCCAAACTACTGACTCCTGTAACCGCCCAAAATTCCTGTTCTTTTTTGCACGAAAAATGCGTTCACTTCATGCACTCCCTTCCTAAACCTCATTCTAGCAGCAAGTCTAAGTCCCAACTTTTATGTAAATAGCTTCTGAAACTGGTAAACTCTGAAGCCAGGCAACTTGGTTGCTTTCAAATACAACGGTGGAAAGGACACGTAAAGCTGTCACTGTTTTCAGGTGACACGATACTATACGTAGAGAATCCTAAAGAGGCTACCAGAAAACTAGTAGAGCTACTCAGTGAATTTGGTAAAGTAGCGGGATACAAAATTAATGCACAGAAGTCGCTGGCATTCCTATACACTAATGACGAAAAATCTGAAAGTGAACTGAAGGAAACACTCCTAGTTACCACTGCAACCAAATGAATAAAATGTCCAGGACTAAAAATACCTAAGGAGACAAAAGACCTGTATGCAGAACATTATAAGACACTGATGAATGAAATTAAAAATGATACCCACAGATGGAGCGATATATCATGTTCTTCGATTGGAAGAATCAATAGTGTGAAAATGACTCGACTCCCCAAAGCAATCTAGAGATTTAATGCAATCCCCGTCAAACTACCACTGGCATTTCTTACAGAACTCCAACCCAAAATTTGACAATTTGTATGCAGACACAGAAGACCCCGAATAGCCAAAGCAATCTTGAAAGCGAAAAATGGAGCTGGAGGAATCAGGCTCCCTGACTTCAGACGAAACTGCAAAGCTACAGGAATCAAGACAGTATGGTAGTGGCACCAAAACAGACATATGGATCCATGGAAGAGGATAGAAAGCCCAGAGATAAACACACGCACATATGGTCACCTTATCTTTGATAAAGGGGGCAAGAATATAGAGTGGAGAAAAGTCAGCCTCTTCAATAAGTGGTGTCGGGAAAACAGGACAGGTACATGTACAAGGATGAAAGGAGAAGACTCCCTAACACCACACACAAAAATAAACTCCAAATGGACTAAAGACCTAAATGTAAGGCCAGACACTCTCAAACCCTTAGAGGAAAGCATAAGCAGAACGCTCTATGACAGAAATCACTGCAAGATCCTTTTTGCACCACATGCTAGAAAAATGGAAATAAAAACAAAAATAAGCAAACGGGACCTAAGGGAACTTAAGAGCTTTTGCACGGTAAAGGAAACCATAAACAAGACCGACAGACAACCCTTAGAATGGGAGAAAGTATTCACAAATGAAGCAACTGACAAAGGATTCATCTCCAAAACTTACAGGCGGCTCATGCAGCTCAATATCAAAAAAGCAAACAACCCAACCCAAAACTGGGCAGAAGACCTCAAGAGACAGTTCTCCAAAGAAGACATCCACACTGCCCACAAACACACGAAAGAATGCTCAACCTCATTAACCATTAGAGAAATGCAAATCAAAAGCACAATGAGATAGCATCTCACACCGGTCAGAGTGGCCCTCATCAAGAAACCTAGAAACAATCTATGCTGGAGAGGGGGGTGGAGAAAAGGCAACACTCTTGCACTGTTGGTGGGAAGGTAAATTGATACAGCCACTATGGAGAACTGTATGGAGGGTCCTTCAAAAACTAAGACGAGAACTACCATACGATGCAGGAATCCCACTACTGGGAATATACCCAGAGAACACCGTAATTCAAAAAGACACACGCACCCCAATATTCATTTCAGCACTATTTACAACAGCCAGGTCATGGAAGCAAGCCACGTGCCCATCGACAGACGAATGGATAAAGAAGTTGTGGTACATATATACAATGGAATGTTACTCAGCCATTAAAAGGAACGAAACTGAGTCACTTGTTGAGACGTGGATGGATCTAGAGACTGTCATACAGAGTGAACTTAGCGAGAAAGAGAAAAACAAATGTCGTACATTAACGCATGTATGTGGCACCTAGACAAATGGTACAGACGAAGTGGTTTGCAGGGCAGAAGTTGAGACACAGATGTGGAGAACCAACGGATGGACACCAAGGGAGGAAAACCACAGTGGCGTGGGGATGGTGGTGTGCTGAATTGGGCAATGGGTGTGATATTTATACACTGATGTGTATAAAGTTGATGACTGCTTTTAAGAAATTAAAACTAAAAATAAAATTAAAGTTAAAAATATAGGGACATGAAATCAATTTGGAAGAAATGGATATGTTACACTTTGCTGGGGGGAAGGTAGAATATGGCAAACAGTGTGCAAAATATCTTATCTTTCCTTCAACATTTACAGAGGTAGTTACCTCACGACCCCATAATTCCACTAGTGGGTATAACACAAGTGTTCTGGTCTGGGTTCCACAGAGAAACAGAAGCCACTAGCTGCCTGGGGGTGGGAGGGGAGGGAAGGGAGCAAGAGAGAGAGAGAGAGAGAGATTGAGATTGAGAGATTTTATTGAATTGGCCTAACGTGTGGTGGGGACTGGGAAGTCAAATTATTCAGGAGAGTCTGACAGACTGGAGACCGAGGAAAGAGCTGTGCATGCAGAATCGCGTTTTTCCTTGAAAGAGCAGTCTTTTCTCTTAAGGACTTGTGGACTGATGAAAAGATAAAGCCTCATCCCACATGATGCAGGCTGCATGTATTTGCTAGGGCTGCCAGGAGAAAGTACCAAGGACTGCATGTCTTAACAGAAATTAGGACATTGATATATACAGAGAGAGTAACACGACAAACATAGCCATCTACAACCCAAGCACACCAATCGTACTGAATGAGGGCAAAGCCTGATGGCTTCATTTTAACTTGATTACTGTCCTAAAGACCCTATCTCCAAAGACTGTGGAGTATACTTGCAACTTGTTTGTATTGAAGGAAGAAAATTCAGTCCAAACTACTGACTCCTGTAACCGCCCAAAATTCCTGTTCTTTTTTGCACGAAAAATGCGTTCACTTCATGCACTCCCTTCCTAAACCTCATTCTAGCAGCAAGTCTAAGTCCCAACTTTTATGTAAATAGCTTCTGAAACTGGTAAACTCTGAAGCCAGGCAACTTGGTTGCTTTCAAATACAACGGTGGAAAGGACACGTAAAGCTGTCACTGTTTTCAGGTGACACGATACTATACGTAGAGAATCCTAAAGAGGCTACCAGAAAACTAGTAGAGCTACTCAGTGAATTTGGTAAAGTAGCGGGATACAAAATTAATGCACAGAAGTCGCTGGCATTCCTATACACTAATGACGAAAAATCTGAAAGTGAACTGAAGGAAACACTCCTAGTTACCACTGCAACCAAATGAATAAAATGTCCAGGACTAAAAATACCTAAGGAGACAAAAGACCTGTATGCAGAACATTATAAGACACTGATGAATGAAATTAAAAATGATACCCACAGATGGAGCGATATATCATGTTCTTCGATTGGAAGAATCAATAGTGTGAAAATGACTCGACTCCCCAAAGCAATCTAGAGATTTAATGCAATCCCCGTCAAACTACCACTGGCATTTCTTACAGAACTCCAACCCAAAATTTGACAATTTGTATGCAGACACAGAAGACCCCGAATAGCCAAAGCAATCTTGAAAGCGAAAAATGGAGCTGGAGGAATCAGGCTCCCTGACTTCAGACGAAACTGCAAAGCTACAGGAATCAAGACAGTATGGTAGTGGCACCAAAACAGACATATGGATCCATGGAAGAGGATAGAAAGCCCAGAGATAAACACACGCACATATGGTCACCTTATCTTTGATAAAGGGGGCAAGAATATAGAGTGGAGAAAAGTCAGCCTCTTCAATAAGTGGTGTCGGGAAAACAGGACAGGTACATGTACAAGGATGAAAGGAGAAGACTCCCTAACACCACACACAAAAATAAACTCCAAATGGACTAAAGACCTAAATGTAAGGCCAGACACTCTCAAACCCTTAGAGGAAAGCATAAGCAGAACGCTCTATGACAGAAATCACTGCAAGATCCTTTTTGCACCACATGCTAGAAAAATGGAAATAAAAACAAAAATAAGCAAACGGGACCTAAGGGAACTTAAGAGCTTTTGCACGGCAAAGGAAACCATAAACAAGACCGACAGACAACCCTTAGAATGGGAGAAAGTATTTACAAATGAAGCAACTGACAAAGGATTCATCTCCAAAACTTACAGGCGGCTCATGCAGCTCAATATCAAAAAAGCAAACAACCCAACCCAAAACTGGGCAGAAGACCTCAAGAGACAGTTCTCCAAAGAAGACATCCACACTGCCCACAAACACACGAAAGAATGCTCAACCTCATTAACCATTAGAGAAATGCAAATCAAAAGCACAATGAGATAGCATCTCACACCGGTCAGAGTGGCCCTCATCAAGAAACCTAGAAACAATCTATGCTGGAGAGGGGGGTGGAGAAAAGGCAACACTCTTGCACTGTTGGTGGGAAGGTAAATTGATACAGCCACTATGGAGAACTGTATGGAGGGTCCTTCAAAAACTAAGACGAGAACTACCATAGGATGCAGGAATCCCACTACTGGGAATATACCCAGAGAACACCGTAATTCAAAAAGACACACGCACCCCAATATTCATTTCAGCACTATTTACAACAGCCAGGTCATGGAAGCAAGCCACGTGCCCATCGACAGACGAATGGATAAAGAAGTTGTGGTACATATATACAATGGAATGTTACTCAGCCATTAAAAGGAACGAAACTGAGTCACTTGTTGAGACGTGGATGGATCTAGAGACTGTCATACAGAGTGAACTTAGCGAGAAAGAGAAAAACAAATGTCGTACATTAACGCATGTATGTGGCACCTAGACAAATGGTACAGACGAAGTGGTTTGCAGGGCAGAAGTTGAGACACAGATGTGGAGAACCAACGGATGGACACCAAGGGAGGAAAACCACAGTGGCGTGGGGATGGTGGTGTGCTGAATTGGGCAATGGGTGTGATATTTATACACTGATGTGTATAAAGTTGATGACTGCTTTTAAGAAATTAAAACTAAAAATAAAATTAAAGTTAAAAATATAGGGACATGAAAACAATTTGGAAGAAATGGATATGTTACACTTTGCTGGGGGGAAGGTAGAATATGGCAAACAGTGTGCAAAATATCTTATCTTTCCTTCAACATTTACAGAGGTAGTTACCTCACGACCCCATAATTCCACTAGTGGGTATAACACAAGTGTTCTGGTCTGGGTTCCACAGAGAAACAGAAGCCACTAGCTGCCTGGGGGTGGGAGGGGAGGGAAGGGAGCAAGAGAGAGAGAGAGAGAGAGATTGAGATTGAGAGATTTTATTGAATTGGCCTAACGTG
Source organism: Eubalaena glacialis (assembly GCF_028564815.1). Classification (NCBI taxonomy): domain Eukaryota; kingdom Metazoa; phylum Chordata; class Mammalia; order Artiodactyla; family Balaenidae; genus Eubalaena; species Eubalaena glacialis. The sequence continues at coordinate 10,608 of NW_026871152.1, forward strand.
TGGTGGGGACTGGGAAGTCAAATTATTCAGGAGAGTCTGACAGACTGGAGACCGAGGAAAGAGCTGTGCATGCAGAATCGCGTTTTTCCTTGAAAGAGCAGTCTTTTCTCTTAAGGACTTGTGGACTGATCAAAAGATAAAGCCTCATCCCACATGATGCAGGCTGCATGTATTTGCTAGGGCTGCCAGGAGAAAGTACCAAGGACTGCATGTCTTAACAGAAATTAGGACATTGATATATACAGAGAGAGTAACACGACAAACATAGCCATCTACAACCCAAGCACACCAATCGTACTGAATGAGGGCAAAGCCTGATGGCTTCATTTTAACTTGATTACTGTCCTAAAGACCCTATCTCCAAAGACTGTGGAGTATACTTGCAACTTGTTTGTATTGAAGGAAGAAAATTCAGTCCAAACTACTGACTCCTGTAACCGCCCAAAATTCCTGTTCTTTTTTGCACGAAAAATGCGTTCACTTCATGCACTCCCTTCCTAAACCTCATTCTAGCAGCAAGTCTAAGTCCCAACTTTTATGTAAATAGCTTCTGAAACTGGTAAACTCTGAAGCCAGGCAACTTGGTTGCTTTCAAATACAACGGTGGAAAGGACACGTAAAGCTGTCACTGTTTTCAGGTGACACGATACTATACGTAGAGAATCCTAAAGAGGCTACCAGAAAACTAGTAGAGCTACTCAGTGAATTTGGTAAAGTAGCGGGATACAAAATTAATGCACAGAAGTCGCTGGCATTCCTATACACTAATGACGAAAAATCTGAAAGTGAACTGAAGGAAACACTCCTAGTTACCACTGCAACCAAATGAATAAAATGTCCAGGACTAAAAATACCTAAGGAGACAAAAGACCTGTATGCAGAACATTATAAGACACTGATGAATGAAATTAAAAATGATACCCACAGATGGAGCGATATATCATGTTCTTCGATTGGAAGAATCAATAGTGTGAAAATGACTCGACTCCCCAAAGCAATCTAGAGATTTAATGCAATCCCCGTCAAACTACCACTGGCATTTCTTACAGAACTCCAACCCAAAATTTGACAATTTGTATGCAGACACAGAAGACCCCGAATAGCCAAAGCAATCTTGAAAGCGAAAAATGGAGCTGGAGGAATCAGGCTCCCTGACTTCAGACGAAACTGCAAAGCTACAGGAATCAAGACAGTATGGTAGTGGCACCAAAACAGACATATGGATCCATGGAAGAGGATAGAAAGCCCAGAGATAAACACACGCACATATGGTCACCTTATCTTTGATAAAGGGGGCAAGAATATAGAGTGGAGAAAAGTCAGCCTCTTCAATAAGTGGTGTCGGGAAAACAGGACAGGTACATGTACAAGGATGAAAGGAGAAGACTCCCTAACACCACACACAAAAATAAACTCCAAATGGACTAAAGACCTAAATGTAAGGCCAGACACTCTCAAACCCTTAGAGGAAAGCATAAGCAGAACGCTCTATGACAGAAATCACTGCAAGATCCTTTTTGCACCACATGCTAGAAAAATGGAAATAAAAACAAAAATAAGCAAACGGGACCTAAGGGAACTTAAGAGCTTTTGCACGGTAAAGGAAACCATAAACAAGACCGACAGACAACCCTTAGAATGGGAGAAAGTATTCACAAATGAAGCAACTGACAAAGGATTCATCTCCAAAACTTACAGGCGGCTCATGCAGCTCAATATCAAAAAAGCAAACAACCCAACCCAAAACTGGGCAGAAGACCTCAAGAGACAGTTCTCCAAAGAAGACATCCACACTGCCCACAAACACACGAAAGAATGCTCAACCTCATTAACCATTAGAGAAATGCAAATCAAAAGCACAATGAGATAGCATCTCACACCGGTCAGAGTGGCCCTCATCAAGAAACCTAGAAACAATCTATGCTGGAGAGGGGGGTGGAGAAAAGGCAACACTCTTGCACTGTTGGTGGGAAGGTAAATTGATACAGCCACTATGGAGAACTGTATGGAGGGTCCTTCAAAAACTAAGACGAGAACTACCATACGATGCAGGAATCCCACTACTGGGAATATACCCAGAGAACACCGTAATTCAAAAAGACACACGCACCCCAATATTCATTTCAGCACTATTTACAACAGCCAGGTCATGGAAGCAAGCCACGTGCCCATCGACAGACGAATGGATAAAGAAGTTGTGGTACATATATACAATGGAATGTTACTCAGCCATTAAAAGGAACGAAACTGAGTCACTTGTTGAGACGTGGATGGATCTAGAGACTGTCATACAGAGTGAACTTAGCGAGAAAGAGAAAAACAAATGTCGTACATTAACGCATGTATGTGGCACCTAGACAAATGGTACAGACGAAGTGGTTTGCAGGGCAGAAGTTGAGACACAGATGTGGAGAACCAACGGATGGACACCAAGGGAGGAAAACCACAGTGGGGTGGGGATGGTGGTGTGCTGAATTGGGCAATGGGTGTGATATTTATACACTGATGTGTATAAAGTTGATGACTGCTTTTAAGAAATTAAAACTAAAAATAAAATTAAAGTTAAAAATATAGGGACATGAAAACAATTTGGAAGAAATGGATAAGTTACACTTTGCTGGGGGGAAGGTAGAATATGGCAAACAGTGTGCAAAATATCTTATCTTTCCTTCAACATTTACAGAGGTAGTTACCTCACGACCCCATAATTCCACTAGTGGGTATAACACAAGTGTTCTGGTCTGGGTTCCACAGAGAAACAGAAGCCACTAGCTGCCTGGGGGTGGGAGGGGAGGGAAGGGAGCAAGAGAGAGAGAGAGAGAGATTGAGATTGAGAGATTTTATTGAATTGGCCTAACGTGTGGTGGGGACTGGGAAGTCAAATTATTCAGGGCAGTCTGACAGACTGGAGACCGAGGAAAGAGCTGTGCATGCAGAATCGCGTTTTTCCTTGAAAGAGCAGTCTTTTCTCTTAAGGACTTGTGGACTGATCAAAAGATAAAGCCTCATCCCACATGATGCAGGCTGCATGTATTTGCTAGGGCTGCCAGGAGAAAGTACCAAGGACTGCATGTCTTAACAGAAATTAGGACATTGATATATACAGAGAGAGTAACACGACAAACATAGCCATCTACAACCCAAGCACACCAATCGTACTGAATGAGGGCAAAGCCTGATGGCTTCATTTTAACTTGATTACTGTCCTAAAGACCCTATCTCCAAAGACTGTGGAGTATACTTGCAACTTGTTTGTATTGAAGGAAGAAAATTCAGTCCAAACTACTGACTCCTGTAACCGCCCAAAATTCCTGTTCTTTTTTGCACGAAAAATGCGTTCACTTCATGCACTCCCTTCGTAAACCTCATTCTAGCAGCAAGTCTAAGTCCCAACTTTTATGTAAATAGCTTCTGAAACTGGTAAACTCTGAAGCCAGGCAACTTGGTTGCTTTCAAATACAACGGTGGAAAGGACACGTAAAGCTGTCACTGTTTTCAGGTGACACGATACTATACGTAGAGAATCCTAAAGAGGCTACCAGAAAACTAGTAGAGCTACTCAGTGAATTTGGTAAAGTAGCGGGATACAAAATTAATGCACAGAAGTCGCTGGCATTCCTATACACTAATGACGAAAAATCTGAAAGTGAACTGAAGGAAACACTCCTAGTTACCACTGCAACCAAATGAATAAAATGTCCAGGACTAAAAATACCTAAGGAGACAAAAGACCTGTATGCAGAACATTATAAGACACTGATGAATGAAATTAAAAATGATACCCACAGATGGAGCGATATATCATGTTCTTCGATTGGAAGAATCAATATTGTGAAAATGACTCTACTCCCCAAAGCAATCTAGAGATTTAATGCAATCCCCGTCAAACTACCACTGGCATTTCTTACAGAACTCCAACCCAAAATTTGACAATTTGTATGCAGACACAGAAGACCCCGAATAGCCAAAGCAATCTTGAAAGCGAAAAATGGAGCTGGAGGAATCAGGCTCCCTGACTTCAGACGAAACTGCAAAGCTACAGGAATCAAGACAGTATGGTAGTGGCACCAAAACAGACATATGGATCCATGGAAGAGGATAGAAAGCCCAGAGATAAACACACGCACATATGGTCACCTTATCTTTGATAAAGGGGGCAAGAATATAGAGTGGAGAAAAGTCAGCCTCTTCAATAAGTGGTGTCGGGAAAACAGGACAGCTACATATACAAGGATGAAAGGAGAAGACTCCCTAACACCACACACAAAAATAAACTCCAAATGGACTAAAGACCTAAATGTAAGGCCAGACACTCTCAAACCCTTAGAGGAAAGCATAAGCAGAACGCTCTATGACAGAAATCACTGCAAGATCCTTTTTGCACCACATGCTAGAAAAATGGAAATAAAAACAAAAATAAGCAAACGGGACCTAAGGGAACTTAAGAGCTTTTGCACGGCAAAGGAAACCATAAACAAGACCGACAGACAACCCTTAGAATGGGAGAAAGTATTTACAAATGAAGCAACTGACAAAGGATTCATCTCCAAAACTTACAGGCGGCTCATGCAGCTCAATATCAAAAAAGCAAACAACCCAACCCAAAACTGGGCAGAAGACCTCAAGAGACAGTTCTCCAAAGAAGACATCCACACTGCCCACAAACACACGAAAGAATGCTCAACCTCATTAACCATTAGAGAAATGCAAATCAAAAGCACAATGAGATAGCATCTCACACCGGTCAGAGTGGCCCTCATCAAGAAACCTAGAAACAATCTATGCTGGAGAGGGGGGTGGAGAAAAGGCAACACTCTTGCACTGTTGGTGGGAAGGTAAATTGATACAGCCACTATGGAGAACTGTATGGAGGGTCCTTCAAAAACTAAGACGAGAACTACCATAGGATGCAGGAATCCCACTACTGGGAATATACCCAGAGAACACCGTAATTCAAAAAGACACACGCACCCCAATATTCATTTCAGCACTATTTACAACAGCCAGGTCATGGAAGCAAGCCACGTGCCCATCGACAGACGAATGGATAAAGAAGTTGTGGTACATATATACAATGGAATGTTACTCAGCCATTAAAAGGAACGAAACTGAGTCACTTGTTGAGACGTGGATGGATCTAGAGACTGTCATACAGAGTGAACTTAGCGAGAAAGAGAAAAACAAATGTCGTACATTAACGCATGTATGTGGCACCTAGACAAATGGTACAGACGAAGTGGTTTGCAGGGCAGAAGTTGAGACACAGATGTGGAGAACCAACGGATGGACACCAAGGGAGGAAAACCACAGTGGCGTGGGGATGGTGGTGTGCTGAATTGGGCAATGGGTGTGATATTTATACACTGATGTGTATAAAGTTGATGACTGCTTTTAAGAAATTAAAACTAAAAATAAAATTAAAGTTAAAAATATAGGGACATGAAAACAATTTGGAAGAAATGGATATGTTACACTTTGCTGGGGGGAAGGTAGAATATGGCAAACAGTGTGCAAAATATCTTATCTTTCCTTCAACATTTACAGAGGTAGTTACCTCACGACCCCATAATTCCACTAGTGGGTATAACACAAGTGTTCTGGTCTGGGTTCCACAGAGAAACAGAAGCCACTAGCTGCCTGGGGGTGGGAGGGGAGGGAAGGGAGCAAGAGAGAGAGAGAGAGAGATTGAGATTGAGAGATTTTATTGAATTGGCCTAACGTGTGGTGGGGACTGGGAAGTCAAATTATTCAGGGCAGTCTGACAGACTGGAGACCGAGGAAAGAGCTGTGCATGCAGAATCGCGTTTTTCCTTGAAAGAGCAGTCTTTTCTCTTAAGGACTTGTGGACTGATCAAAAGATAAAGCCTCATCCCACATGATGCAGGCTGCATGTATTTGCTAGGGCTGCCAGGAGAAAGTACCAAGGACTGCATGTCTTAACAGAAATTAGGACATTGATATATACAGAGAGAGTAACACGACAAACATAGCCATCTACAACCCAAGCACACCAATCGTACTGAATGAGGGCAAAGCCTGATGGCTTCATTTTAACTTGATTACTGTCCTAAAGACCCTATCTCCAAAGACTGTGGAGTATACTTGCAACTTGTTTGTATTGAAGGAAGAAAATTCAGTCCAAACTACTGACTCCTGTAACCGCCCAAAATTCCTGTTCTTTTTTGCACGAAAAAGGCGTTCACTTCATGCACTCCCTTCGTAAACCTCATTCTAGCAGCAAGTCTAAGTCCCAACTTTTATGTAAATAGCTTCTGAAACTGGTAAACTCTGAAGCCAGGCAACTTGGTTGCTTTCAAATACAACGGTGGAAAGGACACGTAAAGTTGTCACTGTTTTCAGGTGACACGATACTATACGTAGAGAATCCTAAAGAGGCTACCAGAAAACTAGTAGAGCTACTCAGTGAATTTGGTAAAGTAGCGGGATACAAAATTAATGCACAGAAGTCGCTGGCATTCCTATACACTAATGACGAAAAATCTGAAAGTGAACTGAAGGAAACACTCCTAGTTACCACTGCAACCAAATGAATAAAATGTCCAGGACTAAAAATACCTAAGGAGACAAAAGACCTGTATGCAGAACATTATAAGACACTGATGAATGAAATTAAAAATGATACCCACAGATGGAGCGATATATCATGTTCTTCGATTGGAAGAATCAATATTGTGAAAATGACTCTACTCCCCAAAGCAATCTAGAGATTTAATGCAATCCCCGTCAAACTACCACTGGCATTTCTTACAGAACTCCAACCCAAAATTTGACAATTTGTATGCAGACACAGAAGACCCCGAATAGCCAAAGCAATCTTGAAAGCGAAAAATGGAGCTGGAGGAATCAGGCTCCCTGACTTCAGACGAAACTGCAAAGCTACAGGAATCAAGACAGTATGGTAGTGGCACCAAAACAGACATATGGATCCATGGAAGAGGATAGAAAGCCCAGAGATAAACACACGCACATATGGTCACCTTATCTTTGATAAAGGGGGCAAGAATATAGAGTGGAGAAAAGTCAGCCTCTTCAATAAGTGGTGTCGGGAAAACAGGACAGCTACATGTACAAGGATGAAAGGAGAAGACTCCCTAACACCACACACAAAAATAAACTCCAAATGGACTAAAGACCTAAATGTAAGGCCAGACACTCTCAAACCCTTAGAGGAAAGCATAAGCAGAACGCTCTATGACAGAAATCACTGCAAGATCCTTTTTGCACCACATGCTAGAAAAATGGAAATAAAAACAAAAATAAGCAAACGGGACCTAAGGGAACTTAAGAGCTTTTGCACGGCAAAGGAAACCATAAACAAGACCGACAGACAACCCTTAGAATGGGAGAAAGTATTTACAAATGAAGCAACTGACAAAGGATTCATCTCCAAAACTTACAGGCGGCTCATGCAGCTCAATATCAAAAAAGCAAAAAACCCAACCCAAAACTGGGCAGAAGACCTCAAGAGACAGTTCTCCAAAGAAGACATCCACACTGCCCACAAACACACGAAAGAATGCTCAACCTCATTAACCATTAGAGAAATGCAAATCAAAAGCACAATGAGATAGCATCTCACACCGGTCAGAGTGGCCCTCATCAAGAAACCTAGAAACAATCTATGCTGGAGAGGGGGGTGGAGAAAAGGCAACACTCTTGCACTGTTGGTGGGAAGGTAAATTGATACAGCCACTATGGAGAACTGTATGGAGGGTCCTTCAAAAACTAAGACGAGAACTACCATAGGATGCAGGAATCCCACTACTGGGAATATACCCAGAGAACACCGTAATTCAAAAAGACACACGCACCCCAATATTCATTTCAGCACTATTTACAACAGCCAGGTCATGGAAGCAAGCCACGTGCCCATCGACAGACGAATGGATAAAGAAGTTGTGGTACATATATACAATGGAATGTTACTCAGCCATTAAAAGGAACGAAACTGAGTCACTTGTTGAGACGTGGATGGATCTAGAGACTGTCATACAGAGTGAACTTAGCGAGAAAGAGAAAAACAAATGTCGTACATTAACGCATGTATGTGGCACCTAGACAAATGGTACAGACGAAGTGGTTTGCAGGGCAGAAGTTGAGACACAGATGTGGAGAACCAACGGATGGACACCAAGGGAGGAAAACCACAGTGGCGTGGGGATGGTGGTGTGCTGAATTGGGCAATGGGTGTGATATTTATACACTGATGTGTATAAAGTTGATGACTGCTTTTAAGAAATTAAAACTAAAAATAAAATTAAAGTTAAAAATATAGGGACATGAAAACAATTTGGAAGAAATGGATATGTTACACTTTGCTGGGGGGAAGGTAGAATATGGCAAACAGTGTGCAAAATATCTTATCTTTCCTTCAACATTTACAGAGGTAGTTACCTCACGACCCCATAATTCCACTAGTGGGTATAACACAAGTGTTCTGGTCTGGGTTCCACAGAGAAACAGAAGCCAGTAGCTGCCTGGGGGTGGGAGGGGAGGGAAGGGAGCAAGAGAGAGAGAGAGAGAGATTGAGATTGAGAGATTTTATTGAATTGGCCTAACGTGTGGTGGGGACTGGGAAGTCAAATTATTCAGGGCAGTCTGACAGACTGGAGACCGAGGAAAGAGCTGTGCATGCAGAATCGCGTTTTTCCTTGAAAGAGCAGTCTTTTCTCTTAAGGACTTGTGGACTGATCAAAAGATAAAGCCTCATCCCACATGATGCAGGCTGCATGTATTTGCTAGGGCTGCCAGGAGAAAGTACCAAGGACTGCATGTCTTAACAGAAATTAGGACATTGATATATACAGAGAGAGTAACACGACAAACATAGCCATCTACAACCCAAGCACACCAATCGTACTGAATGAGGGCAAAGCCTGATGGCTTCATTTTAACTTGATTACTGTCCTAAAGACCCTATCTCCAAAGACTGTGGAGTATACTTGCAACTTGTTTGTATTGAAGGAAGAAAATTCAGTCCAAACTACTGACTCCTGTAACCGCCCAAAATTCCTGTTCTTTTTTGCACGAAAAATGCGTTCACTTCATGCACTCCCTTCGTAAACCTCATTCTAGCAGCAAGTCTAAGTCCCAACTTTTATGTAAATAGCTTCTGAAACTGGTAAACTCTGGAGCCAGGCAACTTGGTTGCTTTCAAATACAACGGTGGAAAGGACACGTAAAGCTGTCACTGTTTTCAGGTGACACGATACTATACGTAGAGAATCCTAAAGAGGCTACCAGAAAACTAGTAGAGCTACTCAGTGAATTTGGTAAAGTAGCGGGATACAAAATTAATGCACAGAAGTCGCTGGCATTCCTATACACTAATGACGAAAAATCTGAAAGTGAACTGAAGGAAACACTCCTAGTTGCCACTGCAACCAAATGAATAAAATGTCCAGGACTAAAAATACCTAAGGAGACAAAAGACCTGTATGCAGAACATTATAAGACACTGATGAATGAAATTAAAAATGATACCCACAGATGGAGCGATATATCATGTTCTTCGATTGGAAGAATCAATATTGTGAAAATGACTCTACTCCCCAAAGCAATCTAGAGATTTAATGCAATCCCCGTCAAACTACCACTGGCATTTCTTACAGAACTCCAACCCAAAATTTGACAATTTGTATGCAGACACAGAAGACCCCGAATAGCCAAAGCAATCTTGAAAGCGAAAAATGGAGCTGGAGGAATCAGGCTCCCTGACTTCAGACGAAACTGCAAAGCTACAGGAATCAAGACAGTATGGTAGTGGCACCAAAACAGACATATGGATCCATGGAAGAGGATAGAAAGCCCAGAGATAAACACACGCACATATGGTCACCTTATCTTTGATAAAGGGGGCAAGAATATAGAGTGGAGAAAAGTCAGCCTCTTCAATAAGTGGTGTCGGGAAAACAGGACAGCTACATGTACAAGGATGAAAGGAGAAGACTCCCTAACACCACACACAAAAATAAACTCCAAATGGACTAAAGACCTAAATGTAAGGCCAGACACTCTCAAACCCTTAGAGGAAAGCATAAGCAGAACGCTCTATGACAGAAATCACTGCAAGATCCTTTTTGCACCACATGCTAGAAAAATGGAAATAAAAACAAAAATAAGCAAACGGGACCTAAGGGAACTTAAGAGCTTTTGCACGGCAAAGGAAACCATAAACAAGACCGACAGACAACCCTTAGAATGGGAGAAAGTATTTACAAATGAAGCAACTGACAAAGGATTCATCTCCAAAACTTACAGGCGGCTCATGCAGCTCAATATCAAAAAAGCAAACAACCCAACCCAAAACTGGGCAGAAGACCTCAAGAGACAGTTCTCCAAAGAAGACATCCACACTGCCCACAAACACACGAAAGAATGCTCAACCTCATTAACCATTAGAGAAATGCAAATCAAAAGCACAATGAGATAGCATCTCACACCGGTCAGAGTGGCCCTCATCAAGAAACCTAGAAACAATCTATGCTGGAGAGGGGGGTGGAGAAAAGGCAACACTCTTGCACTGTTGGTGGGAAGGTAAATTGATACAGCCACTATGGAGAACTGTATGGAGGGTCCTTCAAAAACTAAGACGAGAACTACCATAGGATGCAGGAATCCCACTACTGGGAATATACCCAGAGAACACCGTAATTCAAAAAGACACACGCACCCCAATATTCATTTCAGCACTATTTACAACAGCCAGGTCATGGAAGCAAGCCACGTGCCCATCGACAGACGAATGGATAAAGAAGTTGTGGTACATATATACAATGGAATGTTACTCAGCCATTAAAAGGAACGAAACTGAGTCACTTGTTGAGACGTGGATGGATCTAGAGACTGTCATACAGAGTGAACTTAGCGAGAAAGAGAAAAACAAATGTCGTACATTAACGCATGTATGTGGCACCTAGACAAATGGTACAGACGAAGTGGTTTGCAGGGCAGAAGTTGAGACACAGATGTGGAGAACCAACGGATGGACACCAAGGGAGGAAAACCACAGTGGCGTGGGGATGGTGGTGTGCTGAATTGGGCAATGGGTGTGATATTTATACACTGATGTGTATAAAGTTGATGACTGCTTTTAAGAAATTAAAACTAAAAATAAAATTAAAGTTAAAAATATAGGGACATGAAAACAATTTGGAAGAAATGGATATGTTACACTTTGCTGGGGGGAAGGTAGAATATGGCAAACAGTGTGCAAAATATCTTATCTTTCCTTCAACATTTACAGAGGTAGTTACCTCACGACCCCATAATTCCACTAGTGGGTATAACACAAGTGTTCTGGTCTGGGTTCCACAGAGAAACAGAAGCCACTAGCTGCCTGGGGGTGGGAGGGGAGGGAAGGGAGCAAGAGAGAGAGAGAGAGAGATTGAGATTGAGAGATTTTATTGAATTGGCCTAACGTGTGGTGGGGACTGGGAAGTCAAATTATTCAGGGCAGTCTGACAGACTGGAGACCGAGGAAAGAGCTGTGCATGCAGAATCGCGTTTTTCCTTGAAAGAGCAGTCTTTTCTCTTAAGGACTTGTGGACTGATCAAAAGATAAAGCCTCATCCCACATGATGCAGGCTGCATGTATTTGCTAGGGCTGCCAGGAGAAAGTACCAAGGACTGCATGTCTTAACAGAAATTAGGACATTGATATATACAGAGAGAGTAACACGACAAACATAGCCATCTACAACCCAAGCACACCAATCGTACTGAATGAGGGCAAAGCCTGATGGCTTCATTTTAACTTGATTACTGTCCTAAAGACCCTATCTCCAAAGACTGTGGAGTATACTTGCAACTTGTTTGTATTGAAGGAAGAAAATTCAGTCCAAACTACTGACTCCTGTAACCGCCCAAAATTCCTGTTCTTTTTTGCACGAAAAATGCGTTCACTTCATGCACTCCCTTCGTAAACCTCATTCTAGCAGCAAGTCTAAGTCCCAACTTTTATGTAAATAGCTTCTGAAACTGGTAAACTCTGAAGCCAGGCAACTTGGTTGCTTTCAAATACAACGGTGGAAAGGACACGTAAAGCTGTCACTGTTTTCAGGTGACACGATACTATACGTAGAGAATCCTAAAGAGGCTACCAGAAAACTAGTAGAGCTACTCAGTGAATTTGGTAAAGTAGCGGGATACAAAATTAATGCACAGAAGTCGCTGGCATTCCTATACACTAATGACGAAAAATCTGAAAGTGAACTGAAGGAAACACTCCTAGTTACCACTGCAACCAAATGAATAAAATGTCCAGGACTAAAAATACCTAAGGAGACAAAAGACCTGTATGCAGAACATTATAAGACACTGATGAATGAAATTAAAAATGATACCCACAGATGGAGCGATATATCATGTTCTTCGATTGGAAGAATCAATATTGTGAAAATGACTCTACTCCCCAAAGCAATCTAGAGATTTAATGCAATCCCCGTCAAACTACCACTGGCATTTCTTACAGAACTCCAACCCAAAATTTGACAATTTGTATGCAGACACAGAAGACCCCGAATAGCCAAAGCAATCTTGAAAGCGAAAAATGGAGCTGGAGGAATCAGGCTCCCTGACTTCAGACGAAACTGCAAAGCTACAGGAATCAAGACAGTATGGTAGTGGCACCAAAACAGACATATGGATCCATGGAAGAGGATAGAAAGCCCAGAGATAAACACACGCACATATGGTCACCTTATCTTTGATAAAGGGGGCAAGAATATAGAGTGGAGAAAAGTCAGCCTCTTCAATAAGTGGTGTCGGGAAAACAGGACAGCTACATATACAAGGATGAAAGGAGAAGACTCCCTAACACCACACACAAAAATAAACTCCAAATGGACTAAAGACCTAAATGTAAGGCCAGACACTCTCAAACCCTTAGAGGAAAGCATAAGCAGAACGCTCTATGACAGAAATCACTGCAAGATCCTTTTTGCACCACATGCTAGAAAAATGGAAATAAAAACAAAAATAAGCAAACGGGACCTAAGGGAACTTAAGAGCTTTTGCACGGCAAAGGAAACCATAAACAAGACCGACAGACAATCCTTAGAATGGGAGAAAGTATTCACAAATGAAGCAACTGACAAAGGATTCATCTCCAAAACTTACAGGCGGCTCATGCAGCTCAATATCAAAAAAGCAAACAACCCAAGCCAAAACTGGGCAGAAGACCTCAAGAGACAGTTCTCCAAAGAAGACATCCACACTGCCCACAAACACACGAAAGAATGCTCAACCTCATTAACCATTAGAGAAATGCAAATCAAAAGCACAATGAGATAGCATCTCACACCGGTCAGAGTGGCCCTCATCAAGAAACCTAGAAACAATCTATGCTGGAGAGGGGGGTGGAGAAAAGGCAACACTCTTGCACTGTTGGTGGGAAGGTAAATTGATACAGCCACTATGGAGAACTGTATGGAGGGTCCTTCAAAAACTAAGACGAGAACTACCATACGATGCAGGAATCCCACTACTGGGAATATACCCAGAGAACACCGTAATTCAAAAAGACACACGCACCCCAATATTGATTTCAGCACTATTTACAACAGCCAGGTCATGGAAGCAAGCCACGTGCCCATCGACAGACGAATGGATAAAGAAGTTGTGGTACATATATACAATGGAATGTTACTCAGCCATTAAAAGGAACGAAACTGAGTCACTTGTTGAGACGTGGATGGATCTAGAGACTGTCATACAGAGTGAACTTAGCGAGAAAGAGAAAAACAAATGTCGTACATTAACGCATGTATGTGGCACCTAGACAAATGGTACAGACGAAGTGGTTTGCAGGGCAGAAGTTGAGACACAGATGTGGAGAACCAACGGATGGACACCAAGGGAGGAAAACCACAGTGGGGTGGGGATGGTGGTGTGCTGAATTGGGCAATGGGTGTGATATTTATACACTGATGTGTATAAAGTTGATGACTGCTTTTAAGAAATTAAAACTAAAAATAAAATTAAAGTTAAAAATATAGGGACATGAAAACAATTTGGAAGAAATGGATAAGTTACACTTTGCTGGGGGGAAGGTAGAATATGGCAAACAGTGTGCAAAATATCTTATCTTTCCTTCAACATTTACAGAGGTAGTTACCTCACGACCCCATAATTCCACTAGTGGGTATAACACAAGTGTTCTGGTCTGGGTTCCACAGAGAAACAGAAGCCACTAGCTGCCTGGGGGTGGGAGGGGAGGGAAGGGAGCAAGAGAGAGAGAGAGAGAGATTGAGATTGAGAGATTTTATTGAATTGGCCTAACGTGTGGTGGGGACTGGGAAGTCAAATTATTCAGGGCAGTCTGACAGACTGGAGACCGAGGAAAGAGCTGTGCATGCAGAATCGCGTTTTTCCTTGAAAGAGCAGTCTTTTCTCTTAAGGACTTGTGGACTGATCAAAAGATAAAGCCTCATCCCACATGATGCAGGCTGCATGTATTTGCTAGGGCTGCCAGGAGAAAGTACCAAGGACTGCATGTCTTAACAGAAATTAGGACATTGATATATACAGAGAGAGTAACACGACAAACATAGCCATCTACAACCCAAGCACACCAATCGTACTGAATGAGGGCAAAGCCTGATGGCTTCATTTTAACTTGATTACTGTCCTAAAGACCCTATCTCCAAAGACTGTGGAGTATACTTGCAACTTGTTTGTATTGAAGGAAGAAAATTCAGTCCAAACTACTGACTCCTGTAACCGCCCAAAATTCCTGTTCTTTTTTGCACGAAAAATGCGTTCACTTCATGCACTCCCTTCGTAAACCTCATTCTAGCAGCAAGTCTAAGTCCCAACTTTTATGTAAATAGCTTCTGAAACTGGTAAACTCTGAAGCCAGGCAACTTGGTTGCTTTCAAATACAACGGTGGAAAGGACACGTAAAGCTGTCACTGTTTTCAGGTGACACGATACTATACGTAGAGAATCCTAAAGAGGCTACCAGAAAACTAGTAGAGCTACTCAGTGAATTTGGTAAAGTAGCGGGATACAAAATTAATGCACAGAAGTCGCTGGCATTCCTATACACTAATGACGAAAAATCTGAAAGTGAACTGAAGGAAACACTCCTAGTTACCACTGCAACCAAATGAATAAAATGTCCAGGACTAAAAATACCTAAGGAGACAAAAGACCTGTATGCAGAACATTATAAGACACTGATGAATGAAATTAAAAATGATACCCACAGATGGAGCGATATATCATGTTCTTCGATTGGAAGAATCAATATTGTGAAAATGACTCTACTCCCCAAAGCAATCTAGAGATTTAATGCAATCCCCGTCAAACTACCACTGGCATTTCTTACAGAACTCCAACCCCAAATTTGACAATTTGTATGCAGACACAGAAGACCCCGAATAGCCAAAGCAATCTTGAAAGCGAAAAATGGAGCTGGAGGAATCAGGCTCCCTGACTTCAGACGAAACTGCAAAGCTACAGGAATCAAGACAGTATGGTAGTGGCACCAAAACAGACATATGGATCCATGGAAGAGGATAGAAAGCCCAGAGATAAACACACGCACATATGGTCACCTTATCTTTGATAAAGGGGGCAAGAATATAGAGTGGAGAAAAGTCAGCCTCTTCAATAAGTGGTGTCGGGAAAACAGGACAGGTACATGTACAAGGATGAAAGGAGAAGACTCCCTAACACCACACACAAAAATAAACTCCAAATGGACTAAAGACCTAAATGTAAGGCCAGACACTCTCAAACCCTTAGAGGAAAGCATAAGCAGAACGCTCTATGACAGAAATCACTGCAAGATCCTTTTTGCACCACATGCTAGAAAAATGGAAATAAAAACAAAAATAAGCAAACGGGACCTAAGGGAACTTAAGAGCTTTTGCACGGCAAAGGAAACCATAAACAAGACCGACAGACAACCCTTAGAATGGGAGAAAGTATTTACAAATGAAGCAACTGACAAAGGATTCATCTCCAAAACTTACAGGCGGCTCATGCAGCTCAATATCAAAAAAGCAAACAACCCAACCCAAAACTGGGCAGAAGACCTCAAGAGACAGTTCTCCAAAGAAGACATCCACACTGCCCACAAACACACGAAAGAATGCTCAACCTCATTAACCATTAGAGAAATGCAAATCAAAAGCACAATGAGATAGCATCTCACACCGGTCAGAGTGGCCCTCATCAAGAAACCTAGAAACAATCTATGCTGGAGAGGGGGGTGGAGAAAAGGCAACACTCTTGCACTGTTGGTGGGAAGGTAAATTGATACAGCCACTATGGAGAACTGTATGGAGGGTCCTTCAAAAACTAAGACGAGAAGTACCATACGACGCAGGAATCCCACTACTGGGAATATACCCAGAGAACACCGTAATTCAAAAAGACACACGCACCCCAATATTCATTTCAGCACTATTTACAACAGCCAGGTCATGGAAGCAAGCCACGTGCCCATCGACAGACGAATGGATAAAGAAGTTGTGGTACATATATACAATGGAATGTTACTCAGCCATTAAAAGGAACGAAACTGAGTCACTTGTTGAGACGTGGATGGATCTAGAGACTGTCATACAGAGTGAACTTAGCGAGAAAGAGAAAAACAAATGTCGTACATTAACGCATGTATGTGGCACCTAGACAAATAGTACAGACAAAGTGGTTTGCAGGGCAGAAGTTGAGACACAGATGTGGAGAACCAACGGATGGACACCAAGGAAGGAAAACCACAGTGGGGTGGGGATGGTGGTGTGCTGAATTGGGCAATGGGTGTGATATTTATACACTGATGTGTATAAAGTTGATGACTGCTTTTAAGAAATTAAAACTAAAAATAAAATTAAAGTTAAAAATATAGGGACATGAAAACAATTTGGAAGAAATGGATATGTTACACTTTGCTGGGGGGAAGGTAGAATATGGCAAACAGTGTGCAAAATATCTTATCTTTCCTTCAACATTTACAGAGGTAGTTACCTCACGACCCCATAATTCCACTAGTGGGTATAACACAAGTGTTCTGGTCTGGGTTCCACAGAGAAACAGAAGCCACTAGCTGCCTGGGGGTGGGAGGGGAGGGAAGGGAGCAAGAGAGAGAGAGAGAGAGATTGAGATTGAGAGATTTTATTGAATTGGCCTAACGTGTGGTGGGGACTGGGAAGTCAAATTCTTCAGGGCAGTCTGACAGACTGGAGACCAAGGAAAGAGCTGTGCATGCAGAATCGCGTTTTTCCTTGAAAGAGCAGTCTTTTCTCTTAAGGACTTGTGGACTGATCAAAAGATAAAGCCTCATCCCACATGATGCAGGCTGCATGTACTTGCTAGGGCTGCCAGGAGAAAGTACCAAGGACTGCATGTCTTAACAGAAATTAGGACATTGATATATACAGAGAGAGTAACACGACAAACATAGCCATCTACAACCCAAGCACACCAATCGTACTGAATGAGGGCAAAGCCTGATGGCTTCATTTTAACTTGATTACTGTCCTAAAGACCCTATCTCCAAAGACTGTGGAGTATACTTGCAACTTGTTTGTATTGAAGGAAGAAAATTCAGTCCAAACTACTGACTCCTGTAACCGCCCAAAATTCCTGTTCTTTTTTGCACGAAAAATGCGTTCACTTCATGCACTCCCTTCGTAAACCTCATTCTAGCAGCAAGTCTAAGTCCCAACTTTTATGTAAATAGCTTCTGAAACTGGTAAACTCTGGAGCCAGGCAACTTGGTTGCTTTCAAATACAACGGTGGAAAGGACACGTAAAGCTGTCACTGTTTTCAGGTGACACGATACTATACGTAGAGAATCCTAAAGAGGCTACCAGAAAACTAGTAGAGCTACTCAGTGAATTTGGTAAAGTAGCGGGATACAAAATTAATGCACAGAAGTCGCTGGTATTCCTATACACTAATGACGAAAAATCTGAAAGTGAACTGAAGGAAACACTCCTAGTTACCACTGCAACCAAATGAATAAAATGTCCAGGACTAAAAATACCTAAGGAGACAAAAGACCTGTATGCAGAACATTATAAGACACTGATGAATGAAATTAAAAATGATACCCACAGATGGAGCGATATATCATGTTCTTCGATTGGAAGAATCAATATTGTGAAAATGACTCTACTCCCCAAAGCAATCTAGAGATTTAATGCAATCCCCGTCAAACTACCACTGGCATTTCTTACAGAACTCCAACCCCAAATTTGACAATTTGTATGCAGACACAGAAGACCCCGAATAGCCAAAGCAATCTTGAAAGCGAAAAATGGAGCTGGAGGAATCAGGCTCCCTGACTTCAGACGAAACTGCAAAGCTACAGGAATCAAGACAGTATGGTAGTGGCACCAAAACAGACATATGGATCCATGGAAGAGGATAGAAAGCCCAGAGATAAACACACGCACATATGGTCACCTTATCTTTGATAAAGGGGGCAAGAATATAGAGTGGAGAAAAGTCAGCCTCTTCAATAAGTGGTGTCGGGAAAACAGGACAGCTACATGTACAAGGATGAAAGGA
Source organism: Eubalaena glacialis (assembly GCF_028564815.1). Lineage (NCBI taxonomy): Eukaryota > Metazoa > Chordata > Mammalia > Artiodactyla > Balaenidae > Eubalaena > Eubalaena glacialis. Next base: position 29,155 of record NW_026871152.1, read on the forward strand.
GAAGACTCCCTAACACCACACACAAAAATAAACTCCAAATGGACTAAAGACCTAAATGTAAGGCCAGACACTCTCAAACCCTTAGAGGAAAGCATAAGCAGAACGCTCTATGACAGAAATCACTGCAAGATCCTTTTTGCACCACATGCTAGAAAAATGGAAATAAAAACAAAAATAAGCAAACGGGACCTAAGGGAACTTAAGAGCTTTTGCACGGCAAAGGAAACCATAAACAAGACCGACAGACAACCCTTAGAATGGGAGAAAGTATTCACAAATGAAGCAACTGACAAAGGATTCATCTCCAAAACTTACAGGCGGCTCATGCAGCTCAATATCAAAAAAGCAAACAACCCAACCCAAAACTGGGCAGAAGACCTCAAGAGACAGTTCTCCAAAGAAGACATCCACACTGCCCACAAACACACGAAAGAATGCTCAACCTCATTAACCATTAGAGAAATGCAAATCAAAAGCACAATGAGATAGCATCTCACACCGGTCAGAGTGGCCCTCATCAAGAAACCTAGAAACAATCTATGCTGGAGAGGGGGGTGGAGAAAAGGCAACACTCTTGCACTGTTGGTGGGAAGGTAAATTGATACAGCCACTATGGAGAACTGTATGGAGGGTCCTTCAAAAACTAAGACGAGAACTACCATACGACGCAGGAATCCCACTACTGGGAATATACCCAGAGAACACCGTAATTCAAAAAGACACACGCACCCCAATATTCATTTCAGCACTATTTACAACAGCCAGGTCATGGAAGCAAGCCACGTGCCCATCGACAGACGAATGGATAAAGAAGTTGTGGTACATATATACAATGGAATGTTACTCAGCCATTAAAAGGAACGAAACTGAGTCACTTGTTGAGACGTGGATGGATCTAGAGACTGTCATACAGAGTGAACTTAGCGAGAAAGAGAAAAACAAATGTCGTACATTAACGCATGTATGTGGCACCTAGACAAATGGTACAGACGAAGTGGTTTGCAGGACAGAAGTTGAGACACAGATGTGGAGAACCAACGGATGGACACCAAGGAAGGAAAACCACAGTGGGGTGGGGATGGTGGTGTGCTGAATTGGGCAATGGGTGTGATATTTATACACTGATGTGTATAAAGTTGATGACTGCTTTTAAGAAATTAAAACTAAAAATAAAATTAAAGTTAAAAATATAGGGACATGAAAACAATTTGGAAGAAATGGATATGTTACACTTTGCTGGGGGGAAGGTAGAATATGGCAAACAGTGTGCAAAATATCTTATCTTTCCTTCAACATTTACAGAGGTAGTTACCTCACGACCCCATAATTCCACTAGTGGGTATAACACAAGTGTTCTGGTCTGGGTTCCACAGAGAAACAGAAGCCACTAGCTGCCTGGGGGTGGGAGGGGAGGGAAGGGAGCAAGAGAGAGAGAGAGAGAGATTGAGATTGAGAGATTTTATTGAATTGGCCTAACGTGTGGTGGGGACTGGGAAGTCAAATTCTTCAGGGCAGTCTGACAGACTGGAGACCGAGGAAAGAGCTGTGCATGCAGAATCGCGTTTTTCCTTGAAAGAGCAGTCTTTTCTCTTAAGGACTTGTGGACTGATCAAAAGATAAAGCCTCATCCCACATGATGCAGGCTGCATGTATTTGCTAGGGCTGCCAGGAGAAAGTACCAAGGACTGCATGTCTTAACAGAAATTAGGACATTGATATATACAGAGAGAGTAACACGACAAACATAGCCATCTACAACCCAAGCACACCAATCGTACTGAATGAGGGCAAAGCCTGATGGCTTCATTTTAACTTGATTACTGTCCTAAAGACCCTATCTCCAAAGACTGTGGAGTATACTTGCAACTTGTTTGTATTGAAGGAAGAAAATTCAGTCCAAACTACTGACTCCTGTAACCGCCCAAAATTCCTGTTCTTTTTTGCACGAAAAATGCGTTCACTTCATGCACTCCCTTCGTAAACCTCATTCTAGCAGCAAGTCTAAGTCCCAACTTTTATGTAAATAGCTTCTGAAACTGGTAAACTCTGAAGCCAGGCAACTTGGTTGCTTGCAAATACAACGGTGGAAAGGACACGTAAAGCTGTCACTGTTTTCAGGTGACACGATACTATACGTAGAGAATCCTAAAGAGGCTACCAGAAAACTAGTAGAGCTACTCAGTGAATTTGGTAAAGTAGCGGGATACAAAATTAATGCACAGAAGTCGCTGGCATTCCTATACACTAATGACGAAAAATCTGAAAGTGAACTGAAGGAAACACTCCTAGTTACCACTGCAACCAAATGAATAAAATGTCCAGGACTAAAAATACCTAAGGAGACAAAAGACCTGTATGCAGAACATTATAAGACACTGATGAATGAAATTAAAAATGATACCCACAGATGGAGCGATATATCATGTTCTTCGATTGGAAGAATCAATATTGTGAAAATGACTCTACTCCCCAAAGCAATCTAGAGATTTAATGCAATCCCCGTCAAACTACCACTGGCATTTCTTACAGAACTCCAACCCAAAATTTGACAATTTGTATGCAGACACAGAAGACCCCGAATAGCCAAAGCAATCTTGAAAGCGAAAAATGGAGCTGGAGGAATCAGGCTCCCTGACTTCAGACGAAACTGCAAAGCTACAGGAATCAAGACAGTATGGTAGTGGCACCAAAACAGACATATGGATCCATGGAAGAGGATAGAAAGCCCAGAGATAAACACACGCACATATGGTCACCTTATCTTTGATAAAGGGGGCAAGAATATAGAGTGGAGAAAAGTCAGCCTCTTCAATAAGTGGTGTCGGGAAAACAGGACAGGTACATGTACAAGGATGAAAGGAGAAGACTCCCTAACACCACACACAAAAATAAACTCCAAATGGACTAAAGACCTAAATGTAAGGCCAGACACTCTCAAACCCTTAGAGGAAAGCATAAGCAGAACGCTCTATGACAGAAATCACTGCAAGATCCTTTTTGCACCACATGCTAGAAAAATGGAAATAAAAACAAAAATAAGCAAACGGGACCTAAGGGAACTTAAGAGCTTTTGCACGGCAAAGGAAACCATAAACAAGACCGACAGACAACCCTTAGAATGGGAGAAAGTATTCACAAATGAAGCAACTGACAAAGGATTCATCTCCAAAACTTACAGGCGGCTCATGCAGCTCAATATCAAAAAAGCAAACAACCCAACCCAAAACTGGGCAGAAGACCTCAAGAGACAGTTCTCCAAAGAAGACATCCACACTGCCCACAAACACACGAAAGAATGCTCAACCTCATTAACCATTAGAGAAATGCAAATCAAAAGCACAATGAGATAGCATCTCACACCGGTCAGAGTGGCCCTCATCAAGAAACCTAGAAACAATCTATGCTGGAGAGGGGGGTGGAGAAAAGGCAACACTCTTGCACTGTTGGTGGGAAGGTAAATTGATACAGCCACTATGGAGAACTGTATGGAGGGTCCTTCAAAAACTAAGACGAGAACTACCATACGACGCAGGAATCCCACTACTGGGAATATACCCAGAGAACACCGTAATTCAAAAAGACACACGCACCCCAATATTCATTTCAGCACTATTTACAACAGCCAGGTCATGGAAGCAAGCCACGTGCCCATCGACAGACGAATGGATAAAGAAGTTGTGGTACATATATACAATGGAATGTTACTCAGCCATTAAAAGGAACGAAACTGAGTCACTTGTTGAGACGTGGATGGATCTAGAGACTGTCATACAGAGTGAACTTAGCGAGAAAGAGAAAAACAAATGTCGTACATTAACGCATGTATGTGGCACCTAGACAAATGGTACAGACGAAGTGGTTTGCAGGGCAGAAGTTGAGACACAGATGTGGAGAACCAACGGATGGACACCAAGGGAGGAAAACCACAGTGGGGTGGGGATGGTGGTGTGCTGAATTGGGCAATGGGTGTGATATTTATACACTGATGTGTATAAAGTTGATGACTGCTTTTAAGAAATTAAAACTAAAAATAAAATTAAAGTTAAAAATATAGGGACATGAAAACAATTTGGAAGAAATGGATATGTTACACTTTGCTGGGGGGAAGGTAGAATATGGCAAACAGTGTGCAAAATATCTTATCTTTCCTTCAACATTTACAGAGGTAGTTACCTCACGACCCCATAATTCCACTAGCGGGTATAACACAAGTGTTCTGGTCTGGGTTCCACAGAGAAACAGAAGCCACTAGCTGCCTGGGGGTGGGAGGGGAGGGAAGGGAGCAAGAGAGAGAGAGAGAGAGATTGAGATTGAGAGATTTTATTGAATTGGCCTAACGTGTGGTGGGGACTGGGAAGTCAAATTATTCAGGGCAGTCTGACAGACTGGAGACCGAGGAAAGAGCTGTGCATGCAGAATCGCGTTTTTCCTTGAAAGAGCAGTCTTTTCTCTTAAGGACTTGTGGACTGATCAAAAGATAAAGCCTCATCCCACATGATGCAGGCTGCATGTATTTGCTAGGGCTGCCAGGAGAAAGTACCAAGGACTGCATGTCTTAACAGAAATTAGGACATTGATATATACAGAGAGAGTAACACGACAAACATAGCCATCTACAACCCAAGCACACCAATCGTACTGAATGAGGGCAAAGCCTGATGGCTTCATTTTAACTTGATTACTGTCCTAAAGACCCTATCTCCAAAGACTGTGGAGTATACTTGCAACTTGTTTGTATTGAAGGAAGAAAATTCAGTCCAAACTACTGACTCCTGTAACCGCCCAAAATTCCTGTTCTTTTTTGCACGAAAAATGCGATCACTTCATGCACTCCCTTCGTAAACCTCATTCTAGCAGCAAGTCTAAGTCCCAACTTTTATGTAAATAGCTTCTGAAACTGGTAAACTCTGAAGCCAGGCAACTTGGTTGCTTGCAAATACAACGGTGGAAAGGACACGTAAAGCTGTCACTGTTTTCAGGTGACACGATACTATACGTAGAGAATCCTAAAGAAGCTACCAGAAAACTAGTAGAGCTACTCAGTGAATTTGGTAAAGTAGCTGGATACAAAATTAATGCACAGAAGTCGCTGGCATTCCTATACACTAATGACGAAAAATCTGAAAGTGAACTGAAGGAAACACTCCTAGTTACCACTGCAACCAAATGAATAAAATGTCCAGGACTAAAAATACCTAAGGAGACAAAAGACCTGTATGCAGAACATTATAAGACACTGATGAATGAAATTAAAAATGATACCCACAGATGGAGCGATATATCATGTTCTTCGATTGGAAGAATCAATATTGTGAAAATGACTCTACTCCCCAAAGCAATCTAGAGATTTAATGCAATCCCCGTCAAACTACCACTGGCATTTCTTACAGAACTCCAACCCAAAATGTGACTATTTGTATGCAGACACAGAAGACCCCGAATAGCCAAAGCAATCTTGAAAGCGAAAAATGGAGCTGGAGGAATCAGGCTCCCTGACTTCAGACGAAACTGCAAAGCTACAGGAATCAAGACAGTATGGTAGTGGCACCAAAACAGACATATGGATCCATGGAAGAGGATAGAAAGCCCAGAGATAAACACACGCACATATGGTCACCTTATCTTTGATAAAGGGGGCAAGAATATAGAGTGGAGAAAAGTCAGCCTCTTCAATAAGTGGTGTCGGGAAAACAGGACAGCTACATGTACAAGGATGAAAGGAGAAGACTCCCTAACACCACACACAAAAATAAACTCCAAATGGACTAAAGACCTAAATGTAAGGCCAGACACTCTCAAACCCTTAGAGGAAAGCATAAGCAGAACGCTCTATGACAGAAATCACTGCAAGATCCTTTTTGCACCACATGCTAGAAAAATGGAAATAAAAACAAAAATAAGCAAACGGGACCTAAGGGAACTTAAGAGCTTTTGCACGGCAAAGGAAACCATAAACAAGACCGACAGACAACCCTTAGAATGGGAGAAAGTATTCACAAATGAAGCAACTGACAAAGGATTCATCTCCAAAACTTACAGGCGGCTCATGCAGCTCAATATCAAAAAAGCAAACAACCCAACCCAAAACTGGGCAGAAGACCTCAAGAGACAGTTCTCCAAAGAAGACATCCACACTGCCCACAAACACACGAAAGAATGCTCAACCTCATTAACCATTAGAGAAATGCAAATCAAAAGCACAATGAGATAGCATCTCACACCGGTCAGAGTGGCCCTCATCAAGAAACCTAGAAACAATCTATGCTGGAGAGGGGGGTGGAGAAAAGGCAACACTCTTGCACTGTTGGTGGGAAGGTAAATTGATACAGCCACTATGGAGAACTGTATGGAGGGTCCTTCAAAAACTAAGACGAGAACTACCATACGACGCAGGAATCCCACTACTGGGAATATACCCAGAGAACACCGTAATTCAAAAAGACACACGCACCCCAATATTCATTTCAGCACTATTTACAACAGCCAGGTCATGGAAGCAAGCCACGTGCCCATCGACAGACGAATGGATAAAGAAGTTGTGGTACATATATACAATGGAATGTTACTCAGCCATTAAAAGGAACGAAACTGAGTCACTTGTTGAGACGTGGATGGATCTAGAGACTGTCATACAGAGTGAACTTAGCGAGAAAGAGAAAAACAAATGTCGTACATTAACGCATGTATGTGGCACCTAGACAAATGGTACAGACGAAGTGGTTTGCAGGGCAGAAGTTGAGACACAGATGTGGAGAACCAACGGATGGACACCAAGGGAGGAAAACCACAGTGGGGTGGGGATGGTGGTGTGCTGAATTGGGCAATGGGTGTGATATTTATACACTGATGTGTATAAAGTTGATGACTGCTTTTAAGAAATTAAAACTAAAAATAAAATTAAAGTTAAAAATATAGGGACATGAAAACAATTTGGAAGAAATGGATAAGTTACACTTTGCTGGGGGGAAGGTAGAATATGGCAAACAGTGTGCAAAATATCTTATCTTTCCTTCAACATTTACAGAGGTAGTTACCTCACGACCCCATAATTCCACTAGCGGGTATAACACAAGTGTTCTGATCTGGGTTCCACAGAGAAACAGAAGCCACTAGCTGCCTGGGGGTGGGAGGAGAGGGAAGGGAGCAAGAGAGAGAGAGAGAGAGATTGAGATTGAGAGATTTTATTGAATTGGCCTAACGTGTGGTGGGGACTGGGAAGTCAAATTATTCAGGGCAGTCTGACAGACTGGAGACCGAGGAAAGAGCTGTGCATGCAGAATCGCGTTTTTCCTTGAAAGAGCAGTCTTTGCTCTTAAGGACTTGTGGACTGATGAAAAGATAAAGCCTCATCCCACATGATGCAAGCTGCATGTATTTGCTAGGGCTGCCAGGAGAAAGTACCAAGGACTGCATGTCTTAACAGAAATTAGGACATTGATATATACAGAGAGAGTAACACGACAAACATAGCCATCTACAACCCAAGCACACCAATCGTACTGAATGAGGGCAAAGCCTGATGGCTTCATTTTAACTTGATTACTGTCCTAAAGACCCTATCTCCAAAGACTGTGGAGTATACTTGCAACTTGTTTGTATTGAAGGAAGAAAATTCAGTCCAAACTACTGACTCCTGTAACCGCCCAAAATTCCTGTTCTTTTTTGCACGAAAAATGCGTTCACTTCATGCACTCCCTTCCTAAACCTCATTCTAGCAGCAAGTCTAAGTCCCAACTTTTATGTAAATAGCTTCTGAAACTGGTAAACTCTGAAGCCAGGCAACTTGGTTGCTTGCAAATACAACGGTGGAAAGGACACGTAAAGCTGTCACTGTTTTCAGGTGACACGATACTATACGTAGAGAATCCTAAAGAAGCTACCAGAAAACTAGTAGAGCTACTCAGTGAATTTGGTAAAGTAGCTGGATACAAAATTAATGCACAGAAGTCGCTGGCATTCCTATACACTAATGACGAAAAATCTGAAAGTGAACTGAAGGAAACACTCCTAGTTACCACTGCAACCAAATGAATAAAATGTCCAGGACTAAAAATACCTAAGGAGACAAAAGACCTGTATGCAGAACATTATAAGACACTGATGAATGAAATTAAAAATGATACCCACAGATGGAGCGATATATCATGTTCTTCGATTGGAAGAATCAATATTGTGAAAATGACTCTACTCCCCAAAGCAATCTAGAGATTTAATGCAATCCCCGTCAAACTACCACTGGCATTTCTTACAGAACTCCAACCCAAAATGTGACTATTTGTATGCAGACACAGAAGACCCCGAATAGCCAAAGCAATCTTGAAAGCGAAAAATGGAGCTGGAGGAATCAGGCTCCCTGACTTCAGACGAAACTGCAAAGCTACAGGAATCAAGACAGTATGGTAGTGGCACCAAAACAGACATATGGATCCATGGAAGAGGATAGAAAGCCCAGAGATAAACACACGCACATATGGTCACCTTATCTTTGATAAAGGGGGCAAGAATATAGAGTGGAGAAAAGTCAGCCTCTTCAATAAGTGGTGTCGGGAAAACAGGACAGCTACATGTACAAGGATGAAAGGAGAAGACTCCCTAACACCACACACAAAAATAAACTCCAAATGGACTAAAGACCTAAATGTAAGGCCAGACACTCTCAAACCCTTAGAGGAAAGCATAAGTAGAACGCTCTATGACAGAAATCACTGCAAGATCCTTTTTGCACCACATGCTAGAAAAATGGAAATAAAAACAAAAATAAGCAAACGGGACCTAAGGGAACTTAAGAGCTTTTGCACGGCAAAGGAAACCATAAACAAGACCGACAGACAACCCTTAGAATGGGAGAAAGTATTCACAAATGAAGCAACTGACAAAGGATTCATCTCCAAAACTTACAGGCGGCTCATGCAGCTCAATATCAAAAAAGCAAACAACCCAACCCAAAACTGGGCAGAAGACCTCAAGAGACAGTTCTCCAAAGAAGACATCCACACTGCCCACAAACACACGAAAGAATGCTCAACCTCATTAACCATTAGAGAAATGCAAATCAAAAGCACAATGAGATAGCATCTCACACCGGTCAGAGTGGCCCTCATCAAGAAACCTAGAAACAATCTATGCTGGAGAGGGGGGTGGAGAAAAGGCAACACTCTTGCACTGTTGGTGGGAAGGTAAATTGATACAGCCACTATGGAGAACTGTATGGAGGGTCCTTCAAAAACTAAGACGAGAACTACCATACGATGCAGGAATCCCACTACTGGGAATATACCCAGAGAACACCGTAATTCAAAAAGACACACGCACCCCAATATTCATTTCAGCACTATTTACAACAGCCAGGTCATGGAAGCAAGCCACGTGCCCATCGACAGACGAATGGATAAAGAAGTTGTGGTACATATATACAATGGAATGTTACTCAGCCATTAAAAGGAACGAAACTGAGTCACTTGTTGAGACGTGGATGGATCTAGAGACTGTCATACAGAGTGAACTTAGCGAGAAAGAGAAAAACAAATGTCGTACATAAACGCATGTATGTGGCACCTAGACAAATGGTACAGACGAAGTGGTTTGCAGGGCAGAAGGTGAGACACAGATGTGGAGAACCAACGGATGGACACCAAGGGAGGAAAACCACAGTGGGGTGGGGATGGTGGTGTGCTGAATTGGGCAATGGGTGTGATATTTATACACTGATGTGTATAAAGTTGATGACTGCTTTTAAGAAATTAAAACTAAAAATAAAATTAAAGTTAAAAATATAGGGACATGAAAACAATTTGGAAGAAATGGATATGTTACACTTTGCTGGGGGGAAGGTAGAATATGGCAAACAGTGTGCAAAATATCTTATCTTTCCTTCGACATTTACAGAGGTAGTTACCTCACGACCCCATAATTCCACTAGTGGGTATAACACAAGTGTTCTGGTCTGGGTTCCACAGAGAAACAGAAGCCACTGGCTGCCTGGGGGTAGGAGGCTAGGGAAGGGAGCAAGAGAGAGAGAGAGAGAGATTGAGATTGAGAGATTTTATTGAATTGGCCTAACGTGTGGTGGGGACTGGGAAGTCAAATTATTCAGGGCAGTCTGACAGACTGGAGACCGAGGAAAGAGCTGTGCATGCAGAATCGCGTTTTTCCTTGAAAGAGCAGTCTTTGCTCTTAAGGACTTGTGGACTGATGAAAAGATAAAGCCTCATCCCACATGATGCAAGCTGCATGTATTTGCTAGGGCTGCCAGGAGAAAGTACCAAGGACTGCATGTCTTAACAGAAATTAGGACATTGATATATACAGAGAGAGTAACACGACAAACATAGCCATCTACAACCCAAGCACACCAATCGTACTGAATGAGGGCAAAGCCTGATGGCTTCATTTTAACTTGATTACTGTCCTAAAGACCCTATCTCCAAAGACTGTGGAGTATACTTGCAACTTGTTTGTATTGAAGGAAGAAAATTCAGTCCAAACTACTGACTCCTGTAACCGCCCAAAATTCCTGTTCTTTTTTGCACGAAAAATGCGTTCACTTCATGCACTCCCTTCCTAAACCTCATTCTAGCAGCAAGTCTAAGTCCCAACTTTTATGTAAATAGCTTCTGAAACTGGTAAACTCTGAAGCCAGGCAACTTGGTTGCTTTCAAATACAACGGTGGAAAGGACACGTAAAGCTGTCACTGTTTTCAGGTGACACGATACTATACGTAGAGAATCCTAAAAAAGCTACCAGAAAACTAGTAGAGCTACTCAGTGAATTTGGTAAAGTAGCTGGATACAAAATTAATGCACAGAAGTCGCTGGCATTCCTATACACTAATGACGAAAAATCTGAAAGTGAACTGAAGGAAACACTCCTAGTTACCACTGCAACCAAATGAATAAAATGTCCAGGACTAAAAATACCTAAGGAGACAAAAGACCTGTATGCAGAACATTATAAGACACTGATGAATGAAATTAAAAATGATACCCACAGATGGAGCGATATATCATGTTCTTCGATTGGAAGAATCAATATTGTGAAAATGACTCTACTCCCCAAAGCAATCTAGAGATTTAATGCAATCCCCGTCAAACTACCACTGGCATTTCTTACAGAACTCCAACCCAAAATGTGACTATTTGTATGCAGACACAGAAGACCCCGAATAGCCAAAGCAATCTTGAAAGCGAAAAATGGAGCTGGAGGAATCAGGCTCCCTGACTTCAGACGAAACTGCAAAGCTACAGGAATCAAGACAGTATGGTAGTGGCACCAAAACAGACATATGGATCCATGGAAGAGGATAGAAAGCCCAGAGATAAACACACGCACATATGGTCACCTTATCTTTGATAAAGGGGGCAAGAATATAGAGTGGAGAAAAGTCAGCCTCTTCAATAAGTGGTGTCGGGAAAACAGGACAGCTACATGTACAAGGATGAAAGGAGAAGACTCCCTAACACCACACACAAAAATAAACTCCAAATGGACTAAAGACCTAAATGTAAGGCCAGACACTCTCAAACCCTTAGAGGAAAGCATAAGCAGAACGCTCTATGACAGAAATCACTGCAAGATCCTTTTTGCACCACATGCTAGAAAAATGGAAATAAAAACAAAAATAAGCAAACGGGACCTAAGGGAACTTAAGAGCTTTTGCACGGCAAAGGAAACCATAAACAAGACCGACAGACAACCCTTAGAATGGGAGAAAGTATTCACAAATGAAGCAACTGACAAAGGATTCATCTCCAAAACTTACAGGCGGCTCATGCAGCTCAATATCAAAAAAGCAAACAACCCAACCCAAAACTGGGCAGAAGACCTCAAGAGACAGTTCTCCAAAGAAGACATCCACACTGCCCACAAACACACGAAAGAATGCTCAACCTCATTAACCATTAGAGAAATGCAAATCAAAAGCACAATGAGATAGCATCTCACACCGGTCAGAGTGGCCCTCATCAAGAAACCTAGAAACAATCTATGCTGGAGAGGGGGGTGGAGAAAAGGCAACACTCTTGCACTGTTGGTGGGAAGGTAAATTGATACAGCCACTATGGAGAACTGTATGGAGGGTCCTTCAAAAACTAAGACGAGAACTACCATACGATGCAGGAATCCCACTACTGGGAATATACCCAGAGAACACCGTAATTCAAAAAGACACACGCACCCCAATATTCATTTCAGCACTATTTACAACAGCCAGGTCATGGAAGCAAGCCACGTGCCCATCGACAGACGAATGGATAAAGAAGTTGTGGTACATATATACAATGGAATGTTACTCAGCCATTAAAAGGAACGAAACTGAGTCACTTGTTGAGACGTGGATGGATCTAGAGACTGTCATACAGAGTGAACTTAGCGAGAAAGAGAAAAACAAATGTCGTACATAAACGCATGTATGTGGCACCTAGACAAATGGTACAGACGAAGTGGTTTGCAGGGCAGAAGGTGAGACACAGATGTGGAGAACCAACGGATGGACACCAAGGGAGGAAAACCACAGTGGGGTGGGGATGGTGGTGTGCTGAATTGGGCAATGGGTGTGATATTTATACACTGATGTGTATAAAGTTGATGACTGCTTTTAAGAAATTAAAACTAAAAATAAAATTAAAGTTAAAAATATAGGGACATGAAAACAATTTGGAAGAAATGGATATGTTACACTTTGCTGGGGGGAAGGTAGAATATGGCAAACAGTGTGCAAAATATCTTATCTTTCCTTCGACATTTACAGAGGTAGTTACCTCACGACCCCATAATTCCACTAGTGGGTATAACACAAGTGTTCTGGTCTGGGTTCCACAGAGAAACAGAAGCCACTGGCTGCCTGGGGGTAGGAGGCTAGGGAAGGGAGCAAGAGAGAGAGAGAGAGAGATTGAGATTGAGAGATTTTATTGAATTGGCCTAACGTGTGGTGGGGACTGGGAAGTCAAATTATTCAGGGCAGTCTGACAGACTGGAGACCGAGGAAAGAGCTGTGCATGCAGAATCGCGTTTTTCCTTGAAAGAGCAGTCTTTGCTCTTAAGGACTTGTGGACTGATGAAAAGATAAAGCCTCATCCCACATGATGCAAGCTGCATGTATTTGCTAGGGCTGCCAGGAGAAAGTACCAAGGACTGCATGTCTTAACAGAAATTAGGACATTGATATATACAGAGAGAGTAACACGACAAACATAGCCATCTACAACCCAAGCACACCAATCGTACTGAATGAGGGCAAAGCCTGATGGCTTCATTTTAACTTGATTACTGTCCTAAAGACCCTATCTCCAAAGACTGTGGAGTATACTTGCAACTTGTTTGTATTGAAGGAAGAAAATTCAGTCCAAACTACTGACTCCTGTAACCGCCCAAAATTCCTGTTCTTTTTTGCACGAAAAATGCGTTCACTTCATGCACTCCCTTCCTAAACCTCATTCTAGCAGCAAGTCTAAGTCCCAACTTTTATGTAAATAGCTTCTGAAACTGGTAAACTCTGAAGCCAGGCAACTTGGTTGCTTTCAAATACAACGGTGGAAAGGACACGTAAAGCTGTCACTGTTTTCAGGTGACACGATACTATACGTAGAGAATCCTAAAAAAGCTACCAGAAAACTAGTAGAGCTACTCAGTGAATTTGGTAAAGTAGCTGGATACAAAATTAATGCACAGAAGTCGCTGGCATTCCTATACACTAATGACGAAAAATCTGAAAGTGAACTGAAGGAAACACTCCTAGTTACCACTGCAACCAAATGAATAAAATGTCCAGGACTAAAAATACCTAAGGAGACAAAAGACCTGTATGCAGAACATTATAAGACACTGATGAATGAAATTAAAAATGATACCCACAGATGGAGCGATATATCATGTTCTTCGATTGGAAGAATCAATATTGTGAAAATGACTCTACTCCCCAAAGCAATCTAGAGATTTAATGCAATCCCCGTCAAACTACCACTGGCATTTCTTACAGAACTCCAACCCAAAATTTGACAATTTGTATGCAGACACAGAAGACCCCGAATAGCCAAAGCAATCTTGAAAGCGAAAAATGGAGCTGGAGGAATCAGGCTCCCTGACTTCAGACGAAACTGCAAAGCTACAGGAATCAAGACAGTATGGTAGTGGCACCAAAACAGACATATGGATCCATGGAAGAGGATAGAAAGCCCAGAGATAAACACACGCACATATGGTCACCTTATCTTTGATAAAGGGGGCAAGAATATAGAGTGGAGAAAAGTCAGCCTCTTCAATAAGTGGTGTCGGGAAAACAGGACAGCTACATGTACAAGGATGAAAGGAGAAGACTCCCTAACACCACACACAAAAATAAACTCCAAATGGACTAAAGACCTAAATGTAAGGCCAGACACTCTCAAACCCTTAGAGGAAAGCATAAGCAGAACGCTCTATGACAGAAATCACTGCAAGATCCTTTTTGCACCACATGCTAGAAAAATGGAAATAAAAACAAAAATAAGCAAACGGGACCTAAGGGAACTTAAGAGCTTTTGCACGGCAAAGGAAACCATAAACAAGACCGACAGACAACCCTTAGAATGGGAGAAAGTATTTACAAATGAAGCAACTGACAAAGGATTCATCTCCAAAACTTACAGGCGGCTCATGCAGCTCAATATCAAAAAAGCAAACAACCCAACCCAAAACTGGGCAGAAGACCTCAAGAGACAGTTCTCCAAAGAAGACATCCACACTGCCCACAAACACACGAAAGAATGCTCAACCTCATTAACCATTAGAGAAATGCAAATCAAAAGCACAATGAGATAGCATCTCACACCGGTCAGAGTGGCCCTCATCAAGAAACCTAGAAACAATCTATGCTGGAGAGGGGGGTGGAGAAAAGGCAACACTCTTGCACTGTTGGTGGGAAGGTAAATTGATACAGCCACTATGGAGAACTGTATGGAGGGTCCTTCAAAAACTAAGACGAGAACTACCATACGATGCAGGAATCCCACTACTGGGAATATACCCAGAGAACACCGTAATTCAAAAAGACACACGCACCCCAATATTCATTTCAGCACTATTTACAACAGCCAGGTCATGGAAGCAAGCCACGTGCCCATCGACAGACGAATGGATAAAGAAGTTGTGGTACATATATACAATGGAATGTTACTCAGCCATTAAAAGGAACGAAACTGAGTCACTTGTTGAGACGTGGATGGATCTAGAGACTGTCATACAGAGTGAACTTAGCGAGAAAGAGAAAAACAAATGTCGTACATTAACGCATGTATGTGGCACCTAGACAAATGGTACAGACGAAGTGGTTTGCAGGGCAGAAGGTGAGACACAGATGTGGAGAACCAACGGATGGACACCAAGGGAGGAAAACCACAGTGGGGTGGGGATGGTGGTGTGCTGAATTGGGCAATGGGTGTGATATTTATACACTGATGTGTATAAAGTTGATGACTGCTTTTAAGAAATTAAAACTAAAAATAAAATTAAAGTTAAAAATATAGGGACATGAAAACAATTTGGAAGAAATGGATATGTTACACTTTGCTGGGGGGAAGGTAGAATATGGCAAACAGTGTGCAAAATATCTTATCTTTCCTTCGACATTTACAGAGGTAGTTACCTCACGACCCCATAATTCCACTAGTGGGTATAACACAAGTGTTCTGGTCTGGGTTCCACAGAGAAACAGAAGCCACTAGCTGCCTGGGGGTGGGAGGGGAGGGAAGGGAGCAAGAGAGAGAGAGAGAGAGATTGAGATTGAGAGATTTTATTGAATTGGCCTAACGTGTGGTGGGGACTGGGAAGTCAAATTATTCAGGGCAGTCTGACAGACTGGAGACCGAGGAAAGAGCTGTGCATGCAGAATCGCGTTTTTCCTTGAAAGAGCAGTCTTTGCTCTTAAGGACTTGTGGACTGATCAAAAGATAAAGCCTCATCCCACATGATGCAGGCTGCATGTAATTGCTAGGGCTGCCAGGAGAAAGTACCAAGGACTGCATGTCTTAACAGAAATTAGGACATTGATATATACAGAGAGAGTAACACGACAAACATAGCCATCTACAACCCAAGCACACCAATCGTACTGAATGAGGGCAAAGCCTGATGGCTTCATTTTAACTTGATTACTGTCCTAAAGACCCTATCTCCAAAGACTGTGGAGTATACTTGCAACTTGTTTGTATTGAAGGAAGAAAATTCAGTCCAAACTACTGACTCCTGTAACCGCCCAAAATTCCTGTTCTTTTTTGCACGAAAAATGCGTTCACTTCATGCACTCCCTTCCTAAACCTCATTCTAGCAGCAAGTCTAAGTCCCAACTTTTATGTAAATAGCTTCTGAAACTGGTAAACTCTGAAGCCAGGCAACTTGGTTGCTTTCAAATACAACGGTGGAAAGGACACGTAAAGCTGTCACTGTTTTCAGGTGACACGATACTATACGTAGAGAATCCTAAAGAAGCTACCAGAAAACTAGTAGAGCTACTCAGTGAATTTGGTAAAGTAGCTGGATACAAAATTAATGCACAGAAGTCGCTGGCATTCCTATACACTAATGACGAAAAATCTGAAAGTGAACTGAAGGAAACACTCCTAGTTACCACTGCAACCAAATGAATAAAATGTCCAGGACTAAAAATACCTAAGGAGACAAAAGACCTGTATGCAGAACATTATAAGACACTGATGAATGAAATTAAAAATGATACCCACAGATGGAGCGATATATCATGTTCTTCGATTGGAAGAATCAATATTGTGAAAATGACTCTACTCCCCAAAGCAATCTAGAGATTTAATGCAATCCCCGTCAAACTACCACTGGCATTTCTTACAGAACTCCAACCCAAAATTTGACAATTTGTATGCAGACACAGAAGACCCCGAATAGCCAAAGCAATCTTGAAAGCGAAAAATGGAGCTGGAGGAATCAGGCTCCCTGACTTCAGACGAAACTGCAAAGCTACAGGAATCAAGACAGTATGGTAGTGGCACCAAAACAGACATATGGATCCATGGAAGAGGATAGAAAGCCCAGAGATAAACACACGCACATATGGTCACCTTATCTTTGATAAAGGGGGCAAGAATATAGAGTGGAGAAAAGTCAGCCTCTTCAATAAGTGGTGTCGGGAAAACTGGACAGCTACATGTACAAGGATGAAAGGAGAAGACTCCCTAACACCACACACAAAAATAAACTCCAAATGGACTAAAGACCTAAATGTAAGGCCAGACACTCTCAAACCCTTAGAGGAAAGCATAAGCAGAACGCTCTATGACAGAAATCACTGCAAGATCCTTTTTGCACCACATGCTAGAAAAATGGAAATAAAAACAAAAATAAGCAAACGGGACCTAAGGGAACTTAAGAGCTTTTGCACGGCAAAGGAAACCATAAACAAGACCGACAGACAACCCTTAGAATGGGAGAAAGTATTCACAAATGAAGCAACTGACAAAGGATTCATCTCCAAAACTTACAGGCGGCTCATGCAGCTCAATATCAAAAAAGCAAACAACCCAAACCAAAACTGGGCAGAAGACCTCAAGAGACAGTTCTCCAAAGAAGACATCCACACTGCCCACAAACACACGAAAGAATGCTCAACCTCATTAACCATTAGAGAAATGCAAATCAAAAGCACAATGAGATAGCATCTCACACCGGTCAGAGTGGCCCTCATCAAGAAACCTAGAAACAATCTATGCTGGAGAGGGGGGTGGAGAAAAGGCAACACTCTTGCACTGTTGGTGGGAAGGTAAATTGATACAGCCACTATGGAGAACTGTATGGAGGGTCCTTCAACAACTAAGACGAGAACTACCATACGATGCAGGAATCCCACTACTGGGAATATACCCAGAGAACACCGTAATTCAAAAAGACACACGCACCCCAATATTCATTTCAGCACTATTTACAACAGCCAGGTCATGGAAGCAAGCCACGTGCCCATCGACAGACGAATGGATAAAGAAGTTGTGGTACATATATACAATGGAATGTTACTCAGCCATTAAAAGGAACGAAACTGAGTCACTTGTTGAGACGTGGATGGATCTAGAGACTGTCATACAGAGTGAACTTAGCGAGAAAGAGAAAAACAAATGTCGTACATTAACGCATGTATGTGGCACCTAGACAAATGGTACAGATGAAGTGGTTTGCAGGGCAGAAGTTGAGACACAGATGTGGAGAACCAACGGATGGACACCAAGGGAGGAAAACCACAGTGGGGTGGGGATGGTGGTGTGCTGAATTAGGCAATGGGTGTGATATTTATACACTGATGTGTATAAAGTTGATGACTGCTTTTAAGAAATTAAAACTAAAAATAAAATTAAAGTTAAAAATATAGGGACATGAAAACAATTTGGAAGAAATGGATATGTTACACTTTGCTGGGGGGAAGGTAGAATATGGCAAACAGTGTGCAAAATATCTTATCTTTCCTTCGACATTTACAGAGGTAGTTACCTCACGACCCCATAATTCCACTAGTGGGTATAACACAAGTGTTCTGGTCTGGGTTCCACAGAGAAACAGAAGCCACTAGCTGCCTGGGGGTGGGAGGGGAGGGAAGGGAGCAAGAGAGAGAGAGAGAGAGATTGAGATTGAGAGATTTTATTGAATTGGCCTAACGTGTGGTGGGGACTGGGAAGTCAAATTATTCAGGGCAGTCTGACAGACTGGAGACCGAGGAAAGAGCTGTGCATGCAGAATCGCGTTTTTCCTTGAAAGAGCAGTCTTTGCTCTTAAGGACTTGTGGACTGATGAAAAGATAAAGCCTCATCCCACATGATGCAAGCTGCATGTATTTGCTAGGGCTGCCAGGAGAAAGTACCAAGGACTGCATGTCTTAACAGAAATTAGGACATTGATATATACAGAGAGAGTAACTCGACAAACATAGCCATCTACAACCCAAGCACACCAATCGTACTGAATGAGGGCAAAGCCTGATGGCTTCATTTTAACTTGATTACTGTCCTAAAGACCCTATCTCCAAAGACTGTGGAGTATACTTGCAACTTGTTTGTATTGAAGGAAGAAAATTCAGTCCAAACTACTGACTCCTGTAACCGCCCAAAATTCCTGTTCTTTTTTGCACGAAAAATGCGTTCACTTCATGCACTCCCTTCCTAAACCTCATTCTAGCAGCAAGTCTAAGTCCCAACTTTTATGTAAATAGCTTCTGAAACTGGTAAACTCTGAAGCCAGGCAACTTGGTTGCTTTCAAATACAACGGTGGAAAGGACACGTAAAGCTGTCACTGTTTTCAGGTGACACGATACTATACGTAGAGAATCCTAAAAAAGCTACCAGAAAACTAGTAGAGCTACTCAGTGAATTTGGTAAAGTAGCTGGATACAAAATTAATGCACAGAAGTCGCTGGCATTCCTATACACTAATGACGAAAAATCTGAAAGTGAACTGAAGGAAACACTCCTAGTTACCACTGCAACCAAATGAATAAAATGTCCAGGACTAAAAATACCTAAGGAGACAAAAGACCTGTATGCAGAACATTATAAGACACTGATGAATGAAATTAAAAATGATACCCACAGATGGAGCGATATATCATGTTCTTCGATTGGAAGAATCAATATTGTGAAAATGACTCTACTCCCCAAAGCAATCTAGAGATTTAATGCAATCCCCGTCAAACTACCACTGGCATTTCTTACAGAACTCCAACCCAAAATTTGACAATTTGTATGCAGACACAGAAGACCCCGAATAACCAAAGCAATCTTGAAAGCGAAAAATGGAGCTGGAGGAATCAGGCTCCCTGACTTCAGACAAAACTGCAAAGCTACAGGAATCAAGACAGTATGGTAGTGGCACCAAAACAGACATATGGATCCATGGAAGAGGATAGAAAGCCCAGAGATAAACACACGCACATATGGTCACCTTATCTTTGATAAAGGGGGCAAGAATATAGAGTGGAGAAAAGTCAGCCTCTTCAATAAGTGGTGTCGGGAAAACAGGACAGCTACATGTACAAGGATGAAAGGAGAAGACTCCCTAACACCACACACAAAAATAAACTCCAAATGGACTAAAGACCTAAATGTAAGGCCAGACACTCTCAAACCCTTAGAGGAAAGCATAAGCAGAACGCTCTATGACAGAAATCACTGCAAGATCCTTTTTGCACCACATGCTAGAAAAATGGAAATAAAAACAAAAATAAGCAAACGGGACCTAAGGGAACTTAAGAGCTTTTGCACGGCAAAGGAAACCATAAACAAGACCGACAGACAACCCTTAGAATGGGAGAAAGTATTTACAAATGAAGCAACTGACAAAGGATTCATCTCCAAAACTTACAGGCGGCTCATGCAGCTCAATATCAAAAAAGCAAACAACCCAACCCAAAACTGGGCAGAAGACCTCAAGAGACAGTTCTCCAAAGAAGACATCCACACTGCCCACAAACACACGAAAGAATGCTCAACCTCATTAACCATTAGAGAAATGCAAATCAAAAGCACAATGAGATAGCATCTCACACCGGTCAGAGTGGCCCTCATCAAGAAACCTAGAAACAATCTATGCTGGAGAGGGGGGTGGAGAAAAGGCAACACTCTTGCACTGTTGGTGGGAAGGTAAATTGATACAGCCACTATGGAGAACTGTATGGAGGGTCCTTCAAAAACTAAGACGAGAACTACCATACGATGCAGGAATCCCACTACTGGGAATATACCCAGAGAACACCGTAATTCAAAAAGACACACGCACCCCAATATTCATTTCAGCACTATTTACAATAGCCAGGTCATGGAAGCAAGCCACGTGCCCATCGACAGACGAATGGATAAAGAAGTTGTGGTACATATATACAATGGAATGTTACTCAGCCATTAAAAGGAACGAAACTGAGTCACTTGTTGAGACGTGGATGGATCTAGAGACTGTCATACAGAGTGAACTTAGCGAGAAAGAGAAAAACAAATGTCGTACATAAACGCATGTATGTGGCACCTAGACAAATGGTACAGACGAAGTGGTTTGCAGGGCAGAAGGTGAGACACAGATGTGGAGAACCAACGGATGGACACCAAGGGAGGAAAACCACAGTGGGGTGGGGATGGTGGTGTGCTGAATTGGGCAATGGGTGTGATATTTATACACTGATGTGTATAAAGTTGATGACTGCTTTTAAGAAATTAAAACTAAAAATAAAATTAAAGTTAAAAATATAGGGACATGAAAACAATTTGGAAGAAATGGATATGTTACACTTTGCTGGGGGGAAGGTAGAATATGGCAAACAGTGTGCAAAATATCTTATCTTTCCTTCGACATTTACAGAGGTAGTTACCTCACGACCCCATAATTCCACTAGTGGGTATAACACAAGTGTTCTGGTCTGGGTTCCACAGAGAAACAGAAGCCACTAGCTGCCTGGGGGTGGGAGGGGAGGGAAGGGAGCAAGAGAGAGAGAGAGAGAGATTGAGATTGAGAGATTTTATTGAATTGGCCTAACGTGTGGTGGGGACTGGGAAGTCAAATTATTCAGGGCAGTCTGACAGACTGGAGACCGAGGAAAGAGCTGTGCATGCAGAATCGCGTTTTTCCTTGAAAGAGCAGTCTTTGCTCTTAAGGACTTGTGGACTGATCAAAAGATAAAGCCTCATCCCACATGATGCAGGCTGCATGTAATTGCTAGGGCTGCCAGGAGAAAGTACCAAGGACTGCATGTCTTAACAGAAATTAGGACATTGATATATACAGAGAGAGTAACACGACAAACATAGCCATCTACAACCCAAGCACACCAATCGTACTGAATGAGGGCAAAGCCTGATGGCTTCATTTTAACTTGATTACTGTCCTAAAGACCCTATCTCCAAAGACTGTGGAGTATACTTGCAACTTGTTTGTATTGAAGGAAGAAAATTCAGTCCAAACTACTGACTCCTGTAACCGCCCAAAATTCCTGTTCTTTTTTGCACGAAAAATGCGTTCACTTCATGCACTCCCTTCCTAAACCTCATTCTAGCAGCAAGTCTAAGTCCCAACTTTTATGTAAATAGCTTCTGAAACTGGTAAACTCTGAAGCCAGGCAACTTGGTTGCTTTCAAATACAACGGTGGAAAGGACACGTAAAGCTGTCACTGTTTTCAGGTGACACGATACTATACGTAGAGAATCCTAAAGAAGCTACCAGAAAACTAGTAGAGCTACTCAGTGAATTTGGTAAAGTAGCTGGATACAAAATTAATGCACAGAAGTCGCTGGCATTCCTATACACTAATGACGAAAAATCTGAAAGTGAACTGAAGGAAACACTCCTAGTTACCACTGCAACCAAATGAATAAAATGTCCAGGACTAAAAATACCTAAGGAGACAAAAGACCTGTATGCAGAACATTATAAGACACTGATGAATGAAATTAAAAATGATACCCACAGATGGAGCGATATATCATGTTCTTCGATTGGAAGAATCAATATTGTGAAAATGACTCTACTCCCCAAAGCAATCTAGAGATTTAATGCAATCCCCGTCAAACTACCACTGGCATTTCTTACAGAACTCCAACCCAAAATGTGACTATTTGTATGCAGACACAGAAGACCCCGAATAGCCAAAGCAATCTTGAAAGCGAAAAATGGAGCTGGAGGAATCAGGCTCCCTGACTTCAGACGAAACTGCAAAGCTACAGGAATCAAGACAGTATGGTAGTGGCACCAAAACAGACATATGGATCCATGGAAGAGGATAGAAAGCCCAGAGATAAACACACGCACATATGGTCACCTTATCTTTGATAAAGGGGGCAAGAATATAGAGTGGAGAAAAGTCAGCCTCTTCAATAAGTGGTGTCGGGAAAACAGGACAGCTACATGTACAAGGATGAAAGGAGAAGACTCCCTAACACCACACACAAAAATAAACTCCAAATGGACTAAAGACCTAAATGTAAGGCCAGACACTCTCAAACCCTTAGAGGAAAGCATAAGCAGAACGCTCTATGACAGAAATCACTGCAAGATCCTTTTTGCACCACATGCTAGAAAAATGGAAATAAAAACAAAAATAAGCAAACGGGACCTAAGGGAACTTAAGAGCTTTTGCACGGCAAAGGAAACCATAAACAAGACAGACAGACAACCCTTAGAATGGGAGAAAGTATTCACAAATGAAGCAACTGACAAAGGATTCATCTCCAAAACTTACAGGCGGCTCATGCAGCTCAATATCAAAAAAGCAAACAACCCAACCCAAAACTGGGCAGAAGACCTCAAGAGACAGTTCTCCAAAGAAGACATCCACACTGCCCACAAACACACGAAAGAATGCTCAACCTCATTAACCATTAGAGAAATGCAAATCAAAAGCACAATGAGATAGCATCTCACACCGGTCAGAGTGGCCCTCATCAAGAAACCTAGAAACAATCTATGCTGGAGAGGGGGGTGGAGAAAAGGCAACACTCTTGCACTGTTGGTGGGAAGGTAAATTGATACAGCCACTATGGAGAACTGTATGGAGGGTCCTTCAAAAACTAAGACGAGAACTACCATACGATGCAGGAATCCCACTACTGGGAATATACCCAGAGAACACCGTAATTCAAAAAGACACACGCACCCCAATATTCATTTCAGCACTATTTACAACAGCCAGGTCATGGAAGCAAGCCACGTGCCCATCGACAGACGAATGGATAAAGAAGTTGTGGTACATATATACAATGGAATGTTACTCAGCCATTAAAAGGAACGAAACTGAGTCACTTGTTGAGACGTGGATGGATCTAGAGACTGTCATACAGAGTGAACTTAGCGAGAAAGAGAAAAACAAATGTCGTACATTAACGCATGTATGTGGCACCTAGACAAATGGTACAGACGAAGTGGTTTGCAGGGCAGAAGTTGAGACACAGATGTGGAGAACCAACGGATGGACACCAAGGGAGGAAAACCACAGTGGGGTGGGGATGGTGGTGTGCTGAATTGGGCAATGGGTGTGATATTTATACACTGATGTGTATAAAGTTGATGACTGCTTTTAAGAAATTAAAACTAAAAATAAAATTAAAGTTAAAAATATAGGGACATGAAAACAATTTGGAAGAAATGGATATGTTACACTTTGCTGGGGGGAAGGTAGAATATGGCAAACAGTGTGCAAAATATCTTATCTTTCCTTCGACATTTACAGAGGTAGTTACCTCACGACCCCATAATTCCACTAGTGGGTATAACACAAGTGTTCTGGTCTGGGTTCCACAGAGAAACAGAAGCCACTGGCTGCCTGGGGGTAGGAGGGGAGGGAAGGGAGCAAGAGAGAGAGAGAGAGAGATTGAGATTGAGAGATTTTATTGAATTGGCCTAACGTGTGGTGGGGACTGGGAAGTCAAATTATTCAGGGCAGTCTGACAGACTGGAGACCGAGGAAAGAGCTGTGCATGCAGAATCGCGTTTTTCCTTGAAAGAGCAGTCTTTGCTCTTAAGGACTTGTGGACTGATGAAAAGATAAAGCCTCATCCCACATGATGCAAGCTGCATGTATTTGCTAGGGCTGCCAGGAGAAAGTACCAAGGACTGCATGTCTTAACAGAAATTAGGACATTGATATATACAGAGAGAGTAACACGACAAACATAGCCATCTACAACCCAAGCACACCAATCGTACTGAATGAGGGCAAAGCCTGATGGCTTCATTTTAACTTGATTACTGTCCTAAAGACCCTATCTCCAAAGACTGTGGAGTATACTTGCAACTTGTTTGTATTGAAGGAAGAAAATTCAGTCCAAACTACTGACTCCTGTAACCGCCCAAAATTCCTGTTCTTTTTTGCACGAAAAATGCGTTCACTTCATGCACTCCCTTCCTAAACCTCATTCTAGCAGCAAGTCTAAGTCCCAACTTTTATGTAAATAGCTTCTGAAACTGGTAAACTCTGAAGCCAGGCAACTTGGTTGCTTTCAAATACAACGGTGGAAAGGACACGTAAAGCTGTCACTGTTTTCAGGTGACACGATACTATACGTAGAGAATCCTAAAAAAGCTACCAGAAAACTAGTAGAGCTACTCAGTGAATTTGGTAAAGTAGCTGGATACAAAATTAATGCACAGAAGTCGCTGGCATTCCTATACACTAATGACGAAAAATCTGAAAGTGAACTGAAGGAAACACTCCTAGTTACCACTGCAACCAAATGAATAAAATGTCCAGGACTAAAAATACCTAAGGAGACAAAAGACCTGTATGCAGAACATTATAAGACACTGATGAATGAAATTAAAAATGATACCCACAGATGGAGCGATATATCATGTTCTTCGATTGGAAGAATCAATATTGTGAAAATGACTCTACTCCCCAAAGCAATCTAGAGATTTAATGCAATCCCCGTCAAACTACCACTGGCATTTCTTACAGAACTCCAACCCAAAATTTGACAATTTGTATGCAGACACAGAAGACCCCGAATAACCAAAGCAATCTTGAAAGCGAAAAATGGAGCTGGAGGAATCAGGCTCCCTGACTTCAGACAAAACTGCAAAGCTACAGGAATCAAGACAGTATGGTAGTGGCACCAAAACAGACATATGGATCCATGGAAGAGGATAGAAAGCCCAGAGATAAACACACGCACATATGGTCACCTTATCTTTGATAAAGGGGGCAAGAATATAGAGTGGAGAAAAGTCAGCCTCTTCAATAAGTGGTGTCGGGAAAACAGGACAGCTACATGTACAAGGATGAAAGGAGAAGACTCCCTAACACCACACACAAAAATAAACTCCAAATGGACTAAAGACCTAAATGTAAGGCCAGACACTCTCAAACCCTTAGAGGAAAGCATAAGCAGAACGCTCTATGACAGAAATCACTGCAAGATCCTTTTTGCACCACATGCTAGAAAAATGGAAATAAAAACAAAAATAAGCAAACGGGACCTAAGGGAACTTAAGAGCTTTTGCACGGCAAAGGAAACCATAAACAAGACCGACAGACAACCCTTAGAATGGGAGAAAGTATTTACAAATGAAGCAACTGACAAAGGATTCATCTCCAAAACTTACAGGCGGCTCATGCAGCTCAATATCAAAAAAGCAAACAACCCAACCCAAAACTGGGCAGAAGACCTCAAGAGACAGTTCTCCAAAGAAGACATCCACACTGCCCACAAACACACGAAAGAATGCTCAACCTCATTAACCATTAGAGAAATGCAAATCAAAAGCACAATGAGATAGCATCTCACACCGGTCAGAGTGGCCCTCATCAAGAAACCTAGAAACAATCTATGCTGGAGAGGGGGGTGGAGAAAAGGCAACACTCTTGCACTGTTGGTGGGAAGGTAAATTGATACAGCCACTATGGAGAACTGTATGGAGGGTCCTTCAAAAACTAAGACGAGAACTACCATACGATGCAGGAATCCCACTACTGGGAATATACCCAGAGAACACCGTAATTCAAAAAGACACACGCACCCCAATATTCATTTCAGCACTATTTACAACAGCCAGGTCATGGAAGCAAGCCACGTGCCCATCGACAGACGAATGGATAAAGAAGTTGTGGTACATATATACAATGGAATGTTACTCAGCCATTAAAAGGAACGAAACTGAGTCACTTGTTGAGACGTGGATGGATCTAGAGACTGTCATACAGAGTGAACTTAGCGAGAAAGAGAAAAACAAATGTCGTACATTAACGCATGTATGTGGCACCTAGACAAATGGTACAGACGAAGTGGTTTGCAGGGCAGAAGGTGAGACACAGATGTGGAGAACCAACGGATGGACACCAAGGGAGGAAAACCACAGTGGGGTGGGGATGGTGGTGTGCTGAATTGGGCAATGGGTGTGATATTTATACACTGATGTGTATAAAGTTGATGACTGCTTTTAAGAAATTAAAACTAAAAATAAAATTAAAGTTAAAAATATAGGGACATGAAAACAATTTGGAAGAAATGGATATGTTACACTTTGCTGGGGGGAAGGTAGAATATGGCAAACAGTGTGCAAAATATCTTATCTTTCCTTCGACATTTACAGAGGTAGTTACCTCACGACCCCATAATTCCACTAGTGGGTATAACACAAGTGTTCTGGTCTGGGTTCCACAGAGAAACAGAAGCCACTAGCTGCCTGGGGGTGGGAGGGGAGGGAAGGGAGCAAGAGAGAGAGAGAGAGAGATTGAGATTGAGAGATTTTATTGAATTGGCCTAACGTGTGGTGGGGACTGGGAAGTCAAATTATTCAGGGCAGTCTGACAGACTGGAGACCGAGGAAAGAGCTGTGCATGCAGAATCGCGTTTTTCCTTGAAAGAGCAGTCTTTGCTCTTAAGGACTTGTGGACTGATCAAAAGATAAAGCCTCATCCCACATAATGCAGGCTGCATGTAATTGCTAGGGCTGCCAGGAGAAAGTACCAAGGACTGCATGTCTTAACAGAAATTAGGACATTGATATATACAGAGAGAGTAACACGACAAACATAGCCATCTACAACCCAAGCACACCAATCGTACTGAATGAGGGCAAAGCCTGATGGCTTCATTTTAACTTGATTACTGTCCTAAAGACCCTATCTCCAAAGACTGTGGAGTATACTTGCAACTTGTTTGTATTGAAGGAAGAAAATTCAGTCCAAACTACTGACTCCTGTAACCGCCCAAAATTCCTGTTCTTTTTTGCACGAAAAATGCGTTCACTTCATGCACTCCCTTCCTAAACCTCATTCTAGCAGCAAGTCTAAGTCCCAACTTTTATGTAAATAGCTTCTGAAACTGGTAAACTCTGAAGCCAGGCAACTTGGTTGCTTTCAAATACAACGGTGGAAAGGACACGTAAAGCTGTCACTGTTTTCAGGTGACACGATACTATACGTAGAGAATCCTAAAGAAGCTACCAGAAAACTAGTAGAGCTACTCAGTGAATTTGGTAAAGTAGCTGGATACAAAATTAATGCACAGAAGTCGCTGGCATTCCTATACACTAATGACGAAAAATCTGAAAGTGAACTGAAGGAAACACTCCTAGTTACCACTGCAACCAAATGAATAAAATGTCCAGGACTAAAAATACCTAAGGAGACAAAAGACCTGTATGCAGAACATTATAAGACACTGATGAATGAAATTAAAAATGATACCCACAGATGGAGCGATATATCATGTTCTTCGATTGGAAGAATCAATATTGTGAAAATGACTCTACTCCCCAAAGCAATCTAGAGATTTAATGCAATCCCCGTCAAACTACCACTGGCATTTCTTACAGAACTCCAACCCAAAATGTGACTATTTGTATGCAGACACAGAAGACCCCGAATAGCCAAAGCAATCTTGAAAGCGAAAAATGGAGCTGGAGGAATCAGGCTCCCTGACTTCAGACGAAACTGCAAAGCTACAGGAATCAAGACAGTATGGTAGTGGCACCAAAACAGACATATGGATCCATGGAAGAGGATAGAAAGCCCAGAGATAAACACACGCACATATGGTCACCTTATCTTTGATAAAGGGGGCAAGAATATAGAGTGGAGAAAAGTCAGCCTCTTCAATAAGTGGTGTCGGGAAAACTGGACAGCTACATGTACAAGGATGAAAGGAGAAGACTCCCTAACACCACACACAAAAATAAACTCCAAATGGACTAAAGACCTAAATGTAAGGCCAGACACTCTCAAACCCTTAGAGGAAAGCATAAGCAGAACGCTCTATGACAGAAATCACTGCAAGATCCTTTTTGCACCACATGCTAGAAAAATGGAAATAAAAACAAAAATAAGCAAACGGGACCTAAGGGAACTTAAGAGCTTTTGCACGGCAAAGGAAACCATAAACAAGACCGACAGACAACCCTTAGAATGGGAGAAAGTATTCACAAATGAAGCAACTGACAAAGGATTCATCTCCAAAACTTACAGGCGGCTCATGCAGCTCAATATCAAAAAAGCAAACAACCCAACCCAAAACTGGGCAGAAGACCTCAAGAGACAGTTCTCCAAAGAAGACATCCACACTGCCCACAAACACACGAAAGAATGCTCAACCTCATTAACCATTAGAGAAATGCAAATCAAAAGCACAATGAGATAGCATCTCACACCGGTCAGAGTGGCCCTCATCAAGAAACCTAGAAACAATCTATGCTGGAGAGGGGGGTGGAGAAAAGGCAACACTCTTGCACTGTTGGTGGGAAGGTAAATTGATACAGCCACTATGGAGAACTGTATGGAGGGTCCTTCAACAACTAAGACGAGAACTACCATACGATGCAGGAATCCCACTACTGGGAATATACCCAGAGAACACCGTAATTCAAAAAGACACACGCACCCCAATATTCATTTCAGCACTATTTACAACAGCCAGGTCATGGAAGCAAGCCACGTGCCCATCGACAGACGAATGGATAAAGAAGTTGTGGTACATATATACAATGGAATGTTACTCAGCCATTAAAAGGAACGAAACTGAGTCACTTGTTGAGACGTGGATGGATCTAGAGACTGTCATACAGAGTGAACTTAGCGAGAAAGAGAAAAACAAATGTCGTACATTAACGCATGTATGCGGCACCTAGACAAATGGTACAGATGAAGTGGTTTGCAGGGCAGAAGTTGAGACACAGATGTGGAGAACCAACGGATGGACACCAAGGGAGGAAAACCACAGTGGGGTGGGGATGGTGGTGTGCTGAATTAGGCAATGGGTGTGATATTTATACACTGATGTGTATAAAGTTGATGACTGCTTTTAAGAAATTAAAACTAAAAATAAAATTAAAGTTAAAAATATAGGGACATGAAAACAATTTGGAAGAAATGGATATGTTACACTTTGCTGGGGGGAAGGTAGAATATGGCAAACAGTGTGCAAAATATCTTATCTTTCCTTCGACATTTACAGAGGTAGTTACCTCACGACCCCATAATTCCACTAGTGGGTATAACACAAGTGTTCTGGTCTGGGTTCCACAGAGAAACAGAAGCCACTAGCTGCCTGGGGGTGGGAGGGGAGGGAAGGGAGCAAGAGAGAGAGAGAGAGAGATTGAGATTGAGAGATTTTATTGAATTGGCCTAACGTGTGGTGGGGACTGGGAAGTCAAATTATTCAGGGCAGTCTGACAGACTGGAGACCGAGGAAAGAGCTGTGCATGCAGAATCGCGTTTTTCCTTGAAAGAGCAGTCTTTTCTCTTAAGGACTTGTGGACTGATCAAAAGATAAAGCCTCATCCCACATGATGCAGGCTGCATGTATTTGCTAGGGCTGCCAGGAGAAAGTACCAAGGACTGCATGTCTTAACAGAAATTAGGACATTGATATATACAGAGAGAGTAACACGACAAACATAGCCATCTACAACCCAAGCACACCAATCGTACTGAATGAGGGCAAAGCCTGATGGCTTCATTTTAACTTGATTACTGTCCTAAAGACCCTATCTCCAAAGACTGTGGAGTATACTTGCAACTTGTTTGTATTGAAGGAAGAAAATTCAGTCCAAACTACTGACTCCTGTAACCGCCCAAAATTCCTGTTCTTTTTTGCACGAAAAATGCGTTCACTTCATGCACTCCCTTCCTAAACCTCATTCTAGCAGCAAGTCTAAGTCCCAACTTTTATGTAAATAGCTTCTGAAACTGGTAAACTCTGAAGCCAGGCAACTTGGTTGCTTTCAAATACAATGGTGGAAAGGACACGTAAAGCTGTCACTGTTTTCAGGTGACACGATACTATACGTAGAGAATCCTAAAGAGGCTACCAGAAAACTAGTAGAGCTACTCAGTGAATTTGGTAAAGTAGCGGGATACAAAATTAATGCACAGAAATCGCTGGCATTCCTATACACTAATGACGAAAAATCTGAAAGTGAACTGAAGGAAACACTCCTAGTTACCACTGCAACCAAATGAATAAAATGTCCAGGACTAAAAATACCTAAGGAGACAAAAGACCTGTATGCAGAACATTATAAGACACTGATGAATGAAATTAAAAATGATACCCACAGATGGAGCGATATATCATGTTCTTCGATTGGAAGAATCAATATTGTGAAAATGACTCTACTCCCCAAAGCAATCTAGAGATTTAATGCAATCCCCGTCAAACTACCACTGGCATTTCTTACAGAACTCCAACCCAAAATGTGACAATTTGTATGCAGACACAGAAGACCCCGAATAGCCAAAGCCATCTTGAAAGCGAAAAATGGAGCTGGAGGAATCAGGCTCCCTGACTTCAGACGAAACTGCAAAGCTACAGGAATCAAGACAGTATGGTAGTGGCACCAAAACAGACATATGGATCCATGGAAGAGGATAGAAAGCCCAGAGATAAACACACGCACATATGGTCACCTTATCTTTGATAAAGGGGGCAAGAATATAGAGTGGAGAAAAGTCAGCCTCTTCAATAAGTGGTGTCGGGAAAACTGGACAGCTACATGTACAAGGATGAAAGGAGAAGACTCCCTAACACCACACACAAAAATAAACTCCAAATGGACTAAAGACCTAAATGTAAGGCCAGACACTCTCAAACCCTTAGAGGAAAGCATAAGCAGAACGCTCTATGACAGAAATCACTGCAAGATCCTTTTTGCACCACATGCTAGAAAAATGGAAATAAAAACAAAAATAAGCAAACGGGACCTAAGGGAACTTAAGAGCTTTTGCACGGCAAAGGAAACCATAAACAAGACCGACAGACAACCCTTAGAATGGGAGAAAGTATTTACAAATGAAGCAACTGACAAAGGATTCATCTCCAAAACTTACAGGCGGCTCATGCAGCTCAATATCAAAAAAGCAAACAACCCAAGCCAAAACTGGGCAGAAGACCTCAAGAGACAGTTCTCCAAAGAAGACATCCACACTGCCCACAAACACACGAAAGAATGCTCAACCTCATTAACCATTAGAGAAATGCAAATCAAAAGCACAATGAGATAGCATCTCACACCGGTCAGAGTGGCCCTCATCAAGAAACCTAGAAACAATCTATGCTGGAGAGGGGGGTGGAGAAAAGGCAACACTCTTGCACTGTTGGTGGGAAGGTAAATTGATACAGCCACTATGGAGAACTGTATGGAGGGTCCTTCAAAAACTAAGACGAGAACTACCATACGATGCAGGAATCCCACTACTGGGAATATACCCAGAGAACACCGTAATTCAAAAAGACACACGCACCCCAATATTCATTTCAGCACTATTTACAACAGCCAGGTCATGGAAGCAAGCCACGTGCCCATCGACAGACGAATAGATAAAGAAGTTGTGGTACATATATACAATGGAATGTTACTCAGCCATTAAAAGGAACGAAACTGAGTCACTTGTTGAGACGTGGATGGATCTAGAGACTGTCATACAGAGTGAACTTAGCGAGAAAGAGAAAAACAAATGTCGTACATTAACGCATGTATGTGGCACCTAGACAAATGGTACAGACGAAGTGGTTTGCAGGGCAGAAGGTGAGACACAGATGTGGAGAACCAACGGATGGACACCAAGGGAGGAAAACCACAGTGGGGTGGGGATGGTGGTGTGCTGAATTGGGCAATGGGTGTGATATTTATACACTGATGTGTATAAAGTTGATGACTGCTTTTAAGAAATTAAAACTAAAAATAAAATTAAAGTTAAAAATATAGGGACATGAAAACAATTTGGAAGAAATGGATATGTTACACTTTGCTGGGGGGAAGGTAGAATATGGCAAACAGTGTGCAAAATATCTTATCTTTCCTTCAACATTTACAGAGGTAGTTACCTCACGACCCCATAATTCCACTAGTGGGTATAACACAAGTGTTCTGGTCTGGGTTCCACAGAGAAACAGAAGCCACTAGCTGCCTGGGGGTGGGAGGGGAGGGAAGGGAGCAAGAGAGAGAGAGAGAGAGATTGAGATTGAGAGATTTTATTGAATTGGCCTAACGTGTGGTGGGGACTGGGAAGTCAAATTATTCAGGGCAGTCTGACAGACTGGAGACCGAGGAAACAGCTGTGCATGCAGAATCGCGTTTTTCTTTGAAAGAGCAGTCTTTGCTCTTAAGGACTTGTGGACTGATGAAAAGATAAAGCCTCATCCCACATGATGCAAGCTGCATGTATTTGCTAGGGCTGTCAGGAGAAAGTACCAAGGACTGCATGTCTTAACAGAAATTAGGACATTGATATATACAGAGAGAGTAACACGACAAACATAGCCATCTACAACCCAAGCACACCAATCGTACTGAATGAGGGCAAAGCCTGATGGCTTCATTTTAACTTGATTACTGTCCTAAAGACCCTATCTCCAAAGACTGTGGAGTATATTTGCAACTTGTTTGTATTGAAGGAAGAAAATTCAGTCCAAACTACTGACTCCTGTAACCGCCCAAAATTCCTGTTCTTTTTTGCACGAAAAATGCGTTCACTTCATGCACTCCCTTCCTAAACCTCATTCTAGCAGCAAGTCTAAGTCCCAACTTTTATGTAAATAGGTTCTGAAACTGGTAAACTCTGAAGCCAGGCAACTTGGTTGCTTTCAACTACAATGGTGGAAAGGACACGTAAAGCTGTCACTGTTTTCAGGTGACACGATACTATACGTAGAGAATCCTAAAGAGGCTACCAGAAAACTAGTAGAGCTACTCAGTGAATTTGGTAAAGTAGCTGGATACAAAATTAATGCACAGAAATCGCTGGCATTCCTATACACTAATGATGAAAAATCTGAAAGTGAAATTGAGGAAACACTCCTAGTTACCACTGCAACCAAATGAATAAAATGTCCAGGACTAAAAATACCTAAGGAGACAAAAGACCTGTATGCAGAACATTATAAGACACTGATGAATGAAATTAAAAATGATACCCACAGATGGAGCGATATATCATGTTCTTCGATTGGAAGAATCAATATTGTGAAAATGACTCTACTCCCCAAAGCAATCTAGAGATTTAATGCGATCCCCATCAAACTACCACTGGCATTTCTTACAACACTCCAACCAAAAATTTAACAATTTGTATGCAAACACAGAAGACCCCGAATAGCCAAAGCAATCTTGAAAGCGAAAAATGGAGCTGGAGGAATCAGGCTCCCTGACTTCAGACGATACTGCAAAGCTACAGGAATCAAGACAGTATGGTAGTGGCACCAAAACAGACATATGGATCCATGGAACAGGATAGAAAGCCCAGAGATAAACACACGCACATATGGTCACCTTATCTTTGATAAAGGGGGCAAGAATGTAGAGTGGAGAAAAGTCAGCCTCTTCAATAAGTGGTGTCGGGAAACCTGGACAGGTACTTGTACAAGGATGAAAGGAGAAGACTCCCTAACACCACACACAAAAATAAACTCCAAATGGACTAAAGACCTAAATGTAAGGCCAGACACTCTCAAACTCTTAGAGGAAAGCATAAGCAGAACGCTCTATGACAGAAATCACTGCAAGATCCTTTTTGCACCACATGCTAGAAAAATTGAAATAAAAACAAAAATAAGCAAACGGGACCTAAGGGAGCTTAAGAGCTTTTGCACGGCAAAGCAAACCATAAACAAGACCGACAGACAACCCTTAGAATGGGAGAAAGTATTTACAAATGAAGCAACTGACAAAGGATTCATCTCCAAAACTTACAGGCGGCTCATGCAGCTCAATATCAAAAAAGCAAACAACCCAACCCAAAACTGGGCAGAAGACCTCAAGAGACAGTTCTCCAAAGAAGACATCCACACTGCCCACAAACACACGAAAGAATGCTCAACCTCATTAACCATTAGAGAAATGCAAATCAAAAGCACAATGAGATAGCATCTCACACCGGTCAGAGTGGCCCTCATCAAAAAACCTAGAAACAATCAATGCTGGAGAGGGTGTGGAGAAAAGGGCACACTCTTGCACTGTTGGTGGGAAGGTAAATTGATACAGCCACTATGGAGAACTGTATGGAGGGTCCTTCAAAAACTAAGACGACAACTACCATATGACGCAGGAATCCCACTAATGGTAATATACCCAGAGAACACCGTAATTCAAAAAGACACACGCACCCCAATATTCATTTCAGCACTATTTACAACAGCTAGGTCATGGAAGCAAGCCACGTGCCCATCGACAGACGAATGGATAAAGAAGTTGTGGTACATATATACAATGGAATGTTACTCAGCCATTAAAAGGAACGAAACTGAGTCACTTGTTGAGACGTGGATGGATCTAGAGACTGTCATACAGAGTGAACTTAGCGAGAAAGAGAAAAACAAATGTCGTACATTAACGCATGTATGTGGCACCTAGACAAATGGTACAGACGAAGTGGTTTGCAGGGCAGAAGTTGAGACACAGATGTGGAGAACCAACGGATGGACACCAAGGGAGGAAAACCACAGTGGGGTGGGGATGGTGGTGTGCTGAATTGGGCAATGGGTGTGATATTTATACACTGATGTGTATAAAGTTGATGACTGCTTTTAAGAAATTAAAACTAAAAATAAAATTAAAGTTAAAAATATAGGGACATGAAAACAATTTGGAAGAAATGGATATGTTACACTTTGCTGGGGGGAAGGTAGAATATGGCAAAGAGTGTGCAAAATATCTTATCTTTCCTTCAACATTTACAGAGGTAGTTACCTCACGACACCATAATTCCACTAGTGGGTATAACACAAGTGTTCTGGTCTGGGTTCCACAGAGAAACAGAAGCCACTAGCTGCCTGGGGGTGGGAGGGGAGGGAAGGGAGCAAGAGAGAGAGAGAGAGAGATTGAGATTGAGAGATTTTATTGAATTGGCCTAACGTGTGGTGGGGACTGGGAAGTCAAATTCTTCAGGGCAGTCTGACAGACTGGAGACCGAGGAAACAGCTGTGCATGCAGAATCGCGTTTTTCCTTGAAAGAGCAGTCTTTGCTCTTAAGGACTTGTGGACTGATCAAAAGATAAAGCCTCATCCCACATGATGCAGGCTGCATGTATTTGCTAGGGCTGCCAGGAGAAAGGACCAAGGACTGCATGTCTTAACAGAAATTAGGACATTGATATATACAGAGAGAGTAACACGACAAACATAGCCATCTACAACCCAAGCACACCAATCGTACTGAATGAGGGCAAAGCCTGATGGCTTCATTTTAACTTGATTACTGTCCTAAAGACCCTATCTCCAAAGACTGTGGAGTATATTTGCAACCTGTTTGTATTGAAGGAAGAAAATTCAGTCCAAACTACTGACTCCTGTAACCGCCCAAAATTCCTGTTCTTTTTTGCACGAAAAATGTGTTCACTTCATGCACTCCCTTCCTAAACCTCATTCTAGCAGCAAGTCTAAGTCCCAACTTTTATGTAAATAGCTTCTGAAACTGGTAAACTCTGAAGCCAGGCAACTTGGTTGCTTTCAAATACAACGGTGGAAAGGACACGTAAAGCTGTCACTGTTTTCAGGTGACACGATACTATACGTAGAGAATCCTAAAGAGGCTACCAGAAAACTAGTAGAGCTACTCAGTGAATTTGGTAAAGTAGCGGGATACAAAATTAATGCACAG
Source organism: Eubalaena glacialis (assembly GCF_028564815.1). Classification (NCBI taxonomy): domain Eukaryota; kingdom Metazoa; phylum Chordata; class Mammalia; order Artiodactyla; family Balaenidae; genus Eubalaena; species Eubalaena glacialis. The sequence goes on from NW_026871152.1 coordinate 65,708, forward strand.
AAATCGCTGGCATTCCTATACACTAATGATGAAAAATCTGAAAGTGAACTGAAGGAAACACTCCTAGTTACCACTGCAACCAAATGAATAAAATGTCCAGGACTAAAAATACCTAAGGAGACAAAAGACCTGTATGCAGAACATTATAAGACACTGATGAATGAAATTAAAAATGATACCCACAGATGGAGCGATATATCATGTTCTTCGATTGGAAGAATCAATATTGTGAAAATGACTCTACTCCCCAAAGCAATCTAGAGATTTAATGCGATCCTCATCAAACTACCACTGGCATTTCTTACAACACTCCAACCAAAAATTTAACAATTTGTATGCAAACACAGAAGACCCCGAATAGCCAAAGCAATCTTGAAAGCGAAAAATGGAGCTGGAGGAATCAGGCTCCCTGACTTCAGACGATACTGCAAAGCTACAGGAATCAAGACAGTATGGTAGTGGCACCAAAACAGACATATGGATCCATGGAACAGGATAGAAAGCCCAGAGATAAACACACGCACATATGGTCACCTTATCTTTGATAAAGGGGGCAAGAATGTAGAGTGGAGAAAAGTCAGCCTCTTCAATAAGTGGTGTCGGGAAAACTGGACAGCTACATGTACAAGGATGAAAGGAGAAGACTCCCTAACACCACACACAAAAATAAACTCCAAATGGACTAAAGACCTAAATGTAAGGCCAGACACTCTCAAACTCTTAGAGGAAAGCATAAGCAGAACGCTCTATGACAGAAATCACTGCAAGATCCTTTTTGCACCACATGCTAGAAAAATGGAAATAAAAACAAAAATAAGCAAACGGGACCTAAGGGAACTTAAGAGCTTTTGCACGGCAAAGGAAACCATAAACAAGACCGACAGACAACCCTTAGAATGGGAGAAAGTATTTACAAATGAAGCAACTGACAAAGGATTCATCTCCAAAACTTACAGGCGGCTCATGCAGCTCAATATCAAAAAAGCAAACAACCCAAGCGAAAACTGGGCAGAAGACCTCAAGAGACAGTTCTCCAAAGAAGACATCCACACTGCCCACAAACACACGAAAGAATGCTCAACCTCATTAACCATTAGAGAAATGCAAATCAAAAGCACAATGAGATAGCATCTCACACCGGTCAGAGTGGCCCTCATCAAGAAACCTAGAAACAATCTATGCTGGAGAGGGGGGTGGAGAAAAGGCAACACTCTTGCACTGTTGGTGGGAAGGTAAATTGATACAGCCACTATGGAGAACTGTATGGAGGGTCCTTCAAAAACTAAGACGAGAACTACCATACGATGCAGGAATCCCACTACTGGGAATATACCCAGAGAACACCGTAATTCAAAAAGACACACGCACCCCAATATTCATTTCAGCACTATTTACAACAGCCAGGTCATGGAAGCAAGCCACGTGCCCATCGACAGACGAATGGATAAAGAAGTTGTGGTACATATATACAATGGAATGTTACTCAGCCATTAAAAGGAACGAAACTGAGTCACTTGTTGAGACGTGGATGGATCTAGAGACTGTCATACAGAGTGAACTTAGCGAGAAAGAGAAAAACAAATGTCGTACATTAACGCATGTATGTGGCACCTAGACAAATGGTACAGACGAAGTGGTTTGCAGGGCAGAAGTTGAGACACAGATGTGGAGAACCAACGGATGGACACCAAGGGAGGAAAACCACAGTGGCGTGGGGATGGTGGTGTGCTGAATTGGGCAATGGGTGTGATATTTATACACTGATGTGTATAAAGTTGATGACTGCTTTTAAGAAATTAAAACTAAAAATAAAATTAAAGTTAAAAATATAGGGACATGAAAACAATTTGGAAGAAATGGATATGTTACACTTTGCTGGGGGGAAGGTAGAATATGGCAAACAGTGTGCAAAATATCTTATCTTTCCTTCAACATTTACAGAGGTAGTTACCTCACGACACCATAATTCCACTAGTGGGTATAACACAAGTGTTCTGGTCTGGGTTCCACAGAGAAACAGAAGCCACTAGCTGCCTGGGGGTGGGAGGGGAGGGAAGGGAGCAAGAGAGAGAGAGAGAGAGATTGAGATTGAGAGATTTTATTGAATTGGCCTAACGTGTGGTGGGGACTGGGAAGTCAAATTATTCAGGGCAGTCTGACAGACTGGAGACCGAGGAAAGAGCTGTGCATGCAGAATCGCGTTTTTCCTTGAAAGAGCAGTCTTTTCTCTTAAGGACTTGTGGACTGATCAAAAGATAAAGCCTCATCCCACATGATGCAGGCTGCATGTATTTGCTAGGGCTGCCAGGAGAAAGTACCAAGGACTGCATGTCTTAACAGAAATTAGGACATTGATATATACAGAGAGAGTAACACGACAAACATAGCCATCTACAACCCAAGCACACCAATCGTACTGAATGAGGGCAAAGCCTGATGGCTTCATTTTAACTTGATTACTGTCCTAAAGACCCTATCTCCAAAGACTGTGGAGTATATTTGCAACTTGTTTGTATTGAAGGAAGAAAATTCAGTCCAAACTACTGACTCCTGTAACCGCCCAAAATTCCTGTTCTTTTTTGCACGAAAAATGCGTTCACTTCATGCACTCCCTTCCTAAACCTCATTCTAGCAGCAAGTCTAAGTCCCAACTTTTATGTAAATAGCTTCTGAAACTGGTAAACTCTGAAGCCAGGCAACTTGGTTGCTTTCAAATACAACGGTGGAAAGGACACGTAAAGCTGTCACTGTTTTCAGGTGACACGATACTATACGTAGAGAATCCTAAAGAGGCTACCAGAAAACTAGTAGAGCTACTCAGTGAATTTGGTAAAGTAGCTGGATACAAAATTAATGCACAGAAATCGCTGGCATTCCTATACACTAATGATGAAAAATCTGAAAGTGAAATTGAGGAAACACTCCTAGTTACCACTGCAACCAAATGAATAAAATGTCCAGGACTAAAAATACCTAAGGAGACAAAAGACCTGTATGCAGAACATTATAAGACACTGATGAATGAAATTAAAAATGATACCCACAGATGGAGCGATATATCATGTTCTTCGATTGGAAGAATCAATATTGTGAAAATGACTCTACTCCCCAAAGCAATCTAGAGATTTAATGCGATCCCCATCAAACTACCACTGGCATTTCTTACAACACTCCAACCAAAAATTTAACAATTTGTATGCAAACACAGAAGACCCCGAATAGCCAAAGCAATCTTGAAAGCGAAAAATGGAGCTGGAGGAATCAGGCTCCCTGACTTCAGACGATACTGCAAAGCTACAGGAATCAAGACAGTATGGTAGTGGCACCAAAACAGACATATGGATCCATGGAAGAGGATAGAAAGCCCAGAGATAAACACACGCACATATGGTCACCTTATCTTTGATAAAGGGGGCAAGAATATAGAGTGGAGAAAAGTCAGCCTCTTCAATAAGTGGTGTCGGGAAAACAGGACAGGTACATGTACAAGGAGGAAAGGAGAAGACTCCCTAACACCACACACAAAAATAAACTCCAAATGGACTAAAGACCTAAATGTAAGGCCAGACACTCTCAAACTCTTAGAGGAAAGCATAAGCAGAACGCTCTATGACAGAAATCACTGCAAGATCCTTTTTGCACCACATGCTAGAAAAATGGAAATAAAAACAAAAATAAGCAAATGGGACCTAAGGGAACTTAAGAGCTTTTGCACGGCAAAGCAAACCATAAACAAGACCGACAGACAACCCTTAGAATGGGAGAAAATATTTACAAATGAAGCAACTGACAAAGGATTCATCTCCAAAACTTACAGGCGGCTCATGCAGCTGAATATCAAAAAAGCAAACAACCCAAGCCAAAACTGGGCAGAAGACCTCAAGAGACAGTTCTCCAAAGAAGACATCCACACTGCCCACAAACACACGAAAGAATGCTCAACCTCATTAACCATTAGAGAAATGCAAATCAAAAGCACAATGAGATAGCATCTCACACCGGTCAGAGTGGCCCTCATCAAAAAACCTAGAAACAATCAATGCTGGAGAGGGTGTGGAGAAAAGGGCACACTCTTGCACTGTTGGTGGGAAGGTAAATTGATACAGCCACTATGGAGAACTGTATGGAGGGTCCTTCAAAAACTAAGACGACAACTACCATATGACGCAGGAATCCCACTACTGGGAATATACCCAGAGAACACCATAATTCAAAAAGACACACGCACCCCAATATTCATTTCAGCACTATGTACAATAGCCAGGTCATGGAAGCAAGCCACGTGCCCATCGACAGACGAATGGATAAAGAAGTTGTGGTACACATATACAATGGAATGTTACTCAGCCATAAAAAAGAACGAAACTGAATCACTTGTTGAGACGTGGATGGATCTAGAGACTGTCATACAGAGTGAACTTAGCGAGAAAGAGAAAAACAAGTGTCGTACATTAACGCATGTATGTGGCACCTAGACAAATGGTACAGACGAAGTGGTTTGCAGGGCAGAAGTTGAGACACAGATGTGGAGAACCAACGGATGGACACCAAGGGAGGAAAACCACAGTGAGGTGGGGATGGTGGTGTGCTGAATTGGGCAATGGGTGTGATATTTATACACTGATGTGTATAAAGTTGATGACTGCTTTTAAGAAATTAAAACTAAAAATAAAATTAAAGTTAAAAATATAGAGACATGAAAACAATATGGAAGAAATGGATATGTTATACTTTGCTGGGGGGAATGTAGAATATGGCAAACAGTTTGCAAAATATCTTATCTTTACTTCAACATTTACAGAGGTAGTTACCTCACGACACCATAATTCCACTAGTGGGTATAACACAAGTGTTCTGGTCTGGGTTCCACAGAGAAACAGAAGCCACTAGCTGCCTGGGGGTGGGAGGGGAGGGAAGGGAGCAAGAGAGAGAGAGAGAGAGATTGAGATTGAGAGATTTTATTGAATTGGCCTAACGTGTGGTGGGGACTGGGAAGTCAAATTATTCAGGGCAGTCTGACAGACTGGAGACCGAGGAAACAGCTGTGCATGCAGAATCGCGTTTTTCCTTGGAAGAGCAGTCTTTTCTCTTAAGGACTTGTGGACTGATCAAAAGATAAAGCCTCATCCCACATGATGCAGGCTGCCTGTATTTGCTAGGGCTGCCAGGAGAAAGTACCAAGGACTGCATGTCTTAACAGAAATTAGGACATTGATATATACAGAGAGAGTAACACGACAAACATAGCCATCTACAACCCAAGCACACCAATCGTACTGAATGAGGGCAAAGCCTGATGGTTTCATTTTAACTTGATTACTGTCCTAAAGACCCTATCTCCAAAGACGGTCGAGTATATTTGCAACTTGTTTGTACTGAAGGAAGAAAATTCAGTCCAAACTACTGAGTCCTGTAAACGCCCAAAATTCCTGTTCTTTTTTGCACGAAAAATGCGTTCACTTCATGCACTCCCTTCCTAAACCTCATTCTAGCAGCAAGTCTAAGTCCCAACTTTTATGTAAATAGTTTCTGAAACTGGTAAACTCTGAAGCCAGGCAACTTGGTTGCTTTCAAATATAACGGTGGAAAGGACACGTAAAGCTGTCACTGTTTTCAGGTGACACGATACTATACGTAGAGAATCCTAAAGAGGCTACCAGAAAACTAGTAGAGCTACTCAGTGAATTTGGTAAAGTATTTGGATACAAAATTAATGCACAGAAATCGCTCGCATTCCTATACACTAAAGATGAAAAATCTGGAAGTGAAATTAAGGAAACACTCCTAGTTACCACTGCAACCAAATGAATAAAATATCCAGGACTAAAAATACCTAAGGAGACAAAAGACCTTTATGCAGAACATTATAAGACACTGATGAATGAAATTAAAAATGATACCCACAGATGGAGCGATATATCATGTTCTTCGATTGGAAGAATCAATATTGTGAAAATGACTCTACTCCCCAAAGCAATCTAGAGATTTAATGCAATCCCCGTCAAACTACCACTGGCATTTCTTACAGAACTCCAACCAAAAATGTGACAATTTGTATGCAGACACAGAAGACCCCGAATAGCCAAAGCAATCTTGAAAGCGAAAAATGGAGCTGGAGGAATCAGGCTCCCTGACTTCAGACGAAACTGCAAAGCTACAGGAATCAAGACAGTATGGTAGTGGCACCAAAACAGACATATGGATCCATGGAAGAGGATAGAAAGCCCAGAGATAAACACACGCACATATGGTCACCTTATCTTTGATAAACGGGGCAAGAATATAGAGTGGAGAAAAGTCAGCCTCTTCAATAAGTGGTGTCGGGAAAACAGGACAGGTACATGTACAAGGATGAAATGAGAAGACTCCCTAACACCACACACAAAAATAAACTCCAAATGGACTAAAGACCTAAATGTAAGGCCAGACACTCTCAAACTCTTAGAGGAAAGCATAAGCAGAAAGCTCTATGAGAGAAATCACTGCAAGATCCTTTTTGCACCACATGCTAGAAAAATGGAAATAAAAACAAAAATAAGCAAACGGGACCTAAGGGAACTTAAGAGCTTTTGCACGGCAAAGGAAACCATAAACAAGACCGACAGACAACCCTTAGAATGGGAGAAAATATTTACAAATGAAGCAACTGACAAAGGATTCATCTCCAAAACTTACAGGCGGCTCATGCAGCTCAATATCAAAAAAGCAAACAACCCAACCCAAAACTGGGCAGAAGACCTCAAGACACAGTTCTCCAAAGAAGACATCCACACTGCCCACAAACACACGAAAGAATGCTCAACCTCATTAACCATTAGAGAAATGCAAACCAAAAGCACAATGAGATAGCATCTCACACCGGTCAGAGTGGCCCTCATCAAAAAACCTAGAAACAATCAATGCTGGAGAGGGTGTGGAGAAAAGGGAACACTCTTGCACTGTTGGTGGGAAGGTAAATTGATACAGCCACTATGGAGAACTGTATGGAGGGTCCTTCAAAAATTAAGATGAGAACTACCATACGACGCAGGAATCCCACTACTGGGAATATACCCAGAGAACACCGTAATTCAAAAAGACACACGCACCCCAATATTCATTTCAGCACTATTTACAATAGCCAGGTCATGGAAGCAAGCCACGTGCCCATCGACAGACGAATGGATAAAGAAGTTGTGGTACATATATACAATGGAATGTTACTCAGCCATTAAAAAGAACGAAACTGAATCACTTGTTGAGACGTGGATGGATCTAGAGACTGTCACACAGAGTGAACTTAGCGAGAAAGAGAAAAACAAATGTCGTACATTAACGCATGTATGTGGCACCTAGACAAATGGTACAGACGAAGTGGTTTGCAGGGCAGAAGTTGAGACACAGATGTGGAGAACCAACGGATGGACACCAAGGGAGGAAAACCACAGTGGGGTGGGGATGGTGGTGTGCTGAATTGGGCAATGGGTGTGATATTTATACACTGATGTGTATAAAGTTGATGACTGCTTTTAAGAAATTAAAACTAAAAATAAAATTAAAGTTAAAAATATAGGGACATGAAAACAATTTGGAAGAAATGGATATGTTACACTTTGCTGGGGGGAAGGTAGAATATGGCAAACAGTGTGCAAAATATCTTATCTTTCCTTCAACATTTACAGAGGTAGTTACCTCACGACCCCATAATTCCACTAGTGGGTATAACAGAAGTGTTCTGGTCTGGGTTCCACAGAGAAACAGAAGCCACTAGCTGCCTGGGGGTGGGAGGGGAGGGAAGGGAGCAAGAGAGAGAGAGAGAGAGATTGAGATTGAGAGATTTTATTGAATTGGCCTAACGTGTTGTGGGGACTGCGAAGTCAAATTATTCAGGGCAGTCTGACAGACTGTAGACCGAGGAAAGAGCTGTGCATGCAGAATCGCGTTTTTCCTTGAAAGAGCAGTCTTTTCTCTTAAGGACTTGTGGACTGATGAAAAGATAAAGCCTCATCCCACATAATGCAGGCTGCCTGTATTTGCTAGGGCTGCCAGGAGAAAGTACCAAGGACTGCATGTCTTAACAGAAATTAGGACATTGATATATACAGAGAGAGTAACACGACAAACATAGCCATCTACAACCCAAGCACACCAATCGTACTGAATGAGGGCAAAGCCTGATGGCTTCATTTTAACTTGATTACTGTCCTAAAGACCCTATCTCCAAAGACTGTGGAGTATATTTGCAACATGTTTGTATTGAAGGGAGAAAATTCAGTCCAAACTACTGACTCCCGTAACCGCCCAAAATTCCTGTTCTTTTTTGCACGAAAAATGCGTTCACTTCATGCACTCCCTTCGTAAACCTCATTCTAGCAGCAAGTCTAAGTCCCAACTTTTATGTAAATAGCTTCTGAAATTGGTAAACTCTGAAGCCAGGCAACTTGGTTGCTTTCAAATACAACGGTGGAAAGGACACGTAAAGCTGTCACTGTTTTCAGGTGACACGATACTATACGTAGAGAATCCTAAAGAGGCTACCAGAAAACTAGTAGAGCTACTCAGTGAATTTGGTAAAGTAGTGGGATACAAAATTAATGCACAAAAATCGCTGGCATTCCTATACACTAATGATGAAAAATCTGAAAGTGAAATTAAGGAAACACTCCTAGTTACCACTGCAACCAAATGAATAAAATGTCCAGGACTAAAAATACCTAAGGAGACAAAAGACCTGTATGCAGAACATTATAAGACACTGATGAATGAAATTAAAAATGATACCCACAGATGGAGCGATATATCATGTTCTTCGATTGGAAGAATCAATATTGTGAAAATGACTCTACTCCCCAAAGCAATCTAGAGATTTAATGCAATCCCCGTCCAACTACCACTGGCATTTCTTACAGAACTCCAACCCAAAATTTGACAATTTGTATGCAGACACAGAAGACCCCGAATAGCCAAAGCAATCTTGAAAGCGAAAAATGGAGCTGGAGGAATCAGGCTCCCTGACTTCAGACGATACTGCAAAGCTACAGGAATCAAGACAGTATGGTAGTGGCACCAAAACAGACATATGGATCCATGGAACAGGATAGAAAGCCCAGAGATAAACACACGCACATATGGTCACCTTATCTTTGATAAAGGGGGCAAGAATGTAGAGTGGAGAAAAGTCAGCCTCTTCAATAAGTGGTGTCGGGAAACCTGGACAGGTACTTGTACAAGGATGAAAGGAGAAGACTCCCTCACACCACACACAAAAATAAACTCCAAATGGACTAAAGACCTAAATGTAAGGCCAGACACTCTCAAACTCTTAGAGGAAAGCATAAGCAGAACGCTCTATGACAGAAATCACTGCAAGATCCTTTTTGCACCACATGCTAGAAAAGTTGAAATAAAAACAAAAATAAGCAAACGGGACCTAAGGGAACTTAAGAGCTTTTGCACGGCAAAGCAAACCATAAACAAGACCGACAGACAACCCTTAAAATGGGAGAAAATATTTACAAATGAAGCAACTGACAAAGGATTCATCTCCAAAACTTACAGGCGGCTCATGCAGCTCAATATCAAAAAAGCAAACAACCCAACCCAAAACTGGGCAGAAGACCTCAAGACACAGTTCTCCAAAGAAGACATCCACACTGCCCACAAACACACGAAAGATTGCTCAACCTCATTAACCATTAGAGAAATGCAAATCAAAAGCACAATGAGATAGCATCTCACACCGGTCAGAGTGGCCCTCATCAAAAAATGTAGAAACAATCAATGCTGGAGAGGGTGTGGAGAAAAGGGCACACTCTTGCACTGTTGGTGGGAAGGTAAATTGATACAGCCACTATGGAGAACTGTATGGAGGGTCCTTCAAAAACTAAGACGACAACTACCATATGACGCAGGAATCCCACTACTGGGAATATACCCAGAGAACACCGTAATTCAAAAAGACACACGCACCCCAATATTCATTTCAGCACTATTTACAATAGCCAGGTCATGGAAGCAAGCCACGTGCCCATCGACAGAGGAATGGATAAAGAAGTCGTGGTACACATATACAATGGAATGTTACTCAGCCATAAAAAAGAACGAAACTGAATCACTTGTTGAGACGTGGATGGATCTAGAGACTGTCATACAGAGTGAACTTAGCGAGAAAGAGAAAAACAAATGTCGTACATTAACGCATGTATGTGGCACCTAGACAAATGGTACAGACGAAGTGGTTTGCAGGGCAGAAGTTGAGACACAGATGTGGAGAACCAACGGATGGACATCAAGGGAGGAAAACCACAGTGAGGTGGGGATGGTGGTGTGCTGAATTGGGCAATGGGTGTGATATTTATACACTGATGTGTATAAAGTTGATGACTGCTTTTAAGAAATTAAAACTAAAAATAAAATTAAAGTTAAAAATATAGAGACATGAAAACAATATGGAAGAAATGGATATGTTATACTTTGCTGGGGGGAATGTAGAATATGGCAAACAGTTTGCAAAATATCTTATCTTTACTTCAACATTTACAGAGGTAGTTACCTCACGACCCCATAATTCCACTAGTGGGTATAACACAAGTGTTCTGGTCTGGGTTCCACAGAGAAACAGAAGCCACTAGCTGCCTGGGGGTGGTAGGGGAGGGAAGGGAGCAAGAGAGAGAGAGAGAGAGATTGAGATTGAGAGATTTTATTGAATTGGCCTAACGTGTGGTGGGGACTGGGAAGTCAAATTATTCAGGGCAGTCTGACAGACTGGAGACCGAGGAAACAGCTGTGCATGCAGAATCGCGTTTTTCCTTGGAAGAGCAGTCTTTTCTCTTAAGGACTTGTGGACTGATCAAAAGATAAAGCCTCATGCCACATGATGCAGGCTGCCTGTATTTGCTAGGGCTGCCAGGAGAAAGTACCAAGGACTGCATGTCTTAACAGAAATTAGGACATTGATATATACAGAGAGAGTAACACGACAAACATAGCCATCTACAACCCAAGCACACCAATCGTACTGAATGAGGGCAAAGCCTGATGGCTTCATTTTAACTTGATTACTGTCCTAAAGACCCTATCTCCAAAGACTGTCGAGTATATTTGCAACTTGTTTGTACTGAAGGAAGAAAATTCAGTCCAAACTACTGAGTCCGGTAACCGCCCAAAATTCCTGTTCTTTTTTGCACGAAAAATGCGTTCACTTCATGCACTCCCTTCGTAAACCTCATTCTAGCAGCAAGTCTAAGTCCCAACTTTTATGTAAATAGCTTCTGAAACTGGTAAACTCTGAAGCCAGGCAACTTGGTTGCTTTCAAATATAACGGTGGAAAGGACACGTAAAGCTGTCACTGTTTTCAGGTGACACGATACTATACGTAGAGAATCCTAAAGAGGCTACCAGAAAACTAGTAGAGCTACTCAGTGAATTTGGTAAAGTATTTGGATACAAAATTAATGCACAGAAATCGCTGGCATTCCTATATACTAAAGATGAAAAATCTGAAAGTGAAATTAAGGAAACACTCCTAGTTACCACTGCAACCAAATGAATAAAATGTCCAGGACTAAAAATACCTAAGGAGACAAAAGACCTGTATGCAGAACATTATAAGACACTGATGAATGAAATTAAAAATGATACCCACAGATGGAGCGATATATCATGTTCTTCGATTGGAAGAATCAATATTGTGAAAATGACTCTACTCCCCAAAGCCATCTAGAGATTTAATGCAATCCCCGTCAAACTACCACTGGCATTTCTTACAGAACTCCAACCCAAAATTTGACAATTTGTATGCAGACACAGAAGACCCCGAATAGCCAAAGCAATCTTGAAAGCGAAAAATGGAGCTGGAGGAATCAGGCTCCCGGACTTCAGACGAAACTGCAAAGCTACAGGAATCAAGACAGTATGGTAGTGGCACCAAAACAGACATATGGATCCATGGAAGAGGATAGAAAGCCCAGAGATAAACACACGCACATATGGTCACCTTATCTTTGATAAAGGGGACAAGAATATAGAGTGGAGAAAAGTCAGCCTCTTCAATAAGTGGTGTCGGGAAAACAGGACAGGTACATGTACAAGGATGAAAGGAGAAGACTCCCTAACACCACACACAAAAATAAACTCCAAATGGACTAAAGACCTAAATGTAAGGCCAGACACTCTCAAACTCTTAGAGGAAAGCATAAGCAGAACGCTCTATGACAGAAATCACTGCAAGATCCTTTTTGCACCACATGCTAGAAAAATGGAAATAAAAACAAAAATAAGCAAACGGGACCTAAGGGAACTTAAGAGCTTTTGAACGGCAAAGGAAACCATAAACAAGACCGACGGACAACCCTTAGAATGGGAGAAAATATTTACAAATGAAGCAACTGACAAAGGATTCATCTCCAAAACTTACAGGCGGCTCATGCAGCTCAATATCAAAAAAGCAAACAACCCAACCCAAAACTGGGCAGAAGACCTCAAGAGACAGTTCTCCAAAGAAGACATCCACACTGCCCACAAACACACGGAAGAATGCTCAACCTCATTAACCATTATAGAAATGCAAACCAAAAGCACAATGAGATAGCATCTCACACCGGTCAGAGTGGCCCTCATCAAAAAACCTAGAAACAATCAATGCTGGAGAGGGTGTGGAGAAAAGGGAACACTCTTGCACTGTTGGTGGGAAGGTAAATTGATACAGCCACTATGGAGAACTGTATGGAGGGTCCTTCAAAAACTAAGATGAGAACTACCATACGACGCAGGAATCCCACTACTGGGAATATACGCAGAGAACACCGTAATTCAAAAAGACACACGCACCCCAATATTCATTTCAGCACTATTTACAATAGCCAGGTCATGGAAGCAAGCCACATGCCCATCGACAGACGAATGGATAAAGAAGTTGTGGTACATATATACAATGGAATGTTACTCAGCCATTAAAAAGAACGAAACTGAATCACTTGTTGAGACGTGGATGGATCTAGAGACTGTCATACAGAGTGAACTTAGCGAGAAAGAGAAAAACAAATGTCGTACATTAACGCATGTATGTGGCACCTAGACAAATGGTACAGACGAAGTGGTTTGCAGGGCAGAAGGTGAGACACAGATGTGGAGAACCAACGGATGGACACCAAGGGAGGAAAACCACAGTGGGGTGGGGATGGTGGTGTGCTGAATTGGGCAATGGGTGTGATATTTATACACTGATGTGTATAAAGTTGATGACTGCTTTTAAGAAATTAAAACTAAAAATAAAATTAAAGTTAAAAATATAGGGACATGAAAACAATTTGGAAGAAATGGATATGTTACACTTTGCTGGGGGGAAGGTAGAATATGGCAAACAGTGTGCAAAATATCTTATCTTTCCTTCGACGTTTACAGAGGTAGTTACCTCACGACCCCATAATTCCACTAGTGGGTATAACACAAGTGTTCTGGTCTGGGTTCCACAGAGAAACAGAAGCCACTAGCTGCCTGGGGGTGGGAGGGGAGGGAAGGGAGCAAGAGAGAGAGAGAGAGAGATTGAGATTGAGAGATTTTATTGAATTGGCCTAACGTGTTGTGGGGACTGCGAAGTCAAATTATTCAGGGCAGTCTGACAGACTGGAGACCGAGGAAAGAGCTGTGCATGCAGAATCGCGTTTTTCCTTGAAAGAGCAGTCTTTTCTCTTAAGGACTTGTGGACTGATGAAAAGATAAAGCCTCATCCCACATAATGCAGGCTGCCTGTATTTGCTAGGGCTGCCAGGAGAAAGTACCAAGGACTGCATGTCTTAACAGAAATTAGGACATTGATATATACAGAGAGAGTAACACGACAAACATAGCCATCTACAACCCAAGCACAACAATCGTACTGAATGAGGGCAAAGCCTGATGGCTTCATTTTAACTTGATTACTGTCCTAAAGACCCTATCTCCAAAGACTGTGGAGTATATTTGCAACTTGTTTGTATTGAAGGGAGAAAATTCAGTCCAAACTACTGACTCCCGTAACCGCCCAAAATTCCTGTTCTTTTTTGCACGAAAAATGCGTTCACTTCATGCACTCCCTTCGTAAACCTCATTCTAGCAGCAAGTCTAAGTCCCAACTTTTATGTAAATAGCTTCTGAAATTGGTAAACTCTGAAGCCAGGCAACTTGGTTGCTTTCAAATACAACGGTGGAAAGGACACGTAAAGCTGTCACTGTTTTCAGGTGACACGATACTATACGTAGAGAATCCTAAAGAGGCTACCAGAAAACTAGTAGAGCTACTCAGTGAATTTGGTAAAGTAGTGGGATACAAAATTAATGCACAGAAATCGCTGGCATTCCTATACACTAATGATGAAAAATCTGAAAGTGAAATTAAGGAAACACTCCTAGTTACCACTGCAACCAAATGAATAAAATGTCCAGGACTAAAAATACCTAAGGAGACAAAAGACCTGTATGCAGAACATTATAAGACACTGATGAATGAAATTAAAAATGATACCCACAGATGGAGCGATATATCATGTTCTTCGATTGGAAGAATGAATATTGTGGAAATGACTCTACTCCCCAAAGCAATCTAGAGATTTAATGCAATCCCCGTCAAACTACCACTGGCATTTCTTACAGAACTCCAACCCAAAATTTGACAATTTGTATGCAGACACAGAAGACCCCGAATAGCCAAAGCAATCTTGAAAGCGAAAAATGGAGCTGGAGGAATCAGGCTCCCTGACTTCAGACGAAACTGCAAAGCTACAGGAATCAAGACAGTATGGTAGTGGCACCAAAACAGACATATGGATCCATGGAAGAGGATAGAAAGCCCAGAGATAAACACACGCACATATGGTCACCTTATCTTTGATAAAGGGGGCAAGAATATAGAGTGGAGAAAAGTCAGCCTCTTCAATAAGTGGTGTCGGGAAAACAGGACAGGTACATGTACAAGGATGAAAGGAGAAGACTCCCTAACACCACACACAAAAATAAACTCCAAATGGACTAAAGACCTAAATGTAAGGCCAGACACTCTCAAACTCTTAGAGGAAAGCATAAGCAGAACGCTCTATGACAGAAATCACTGCAAGATCCTTTTTGCACCACATGCTAGAAAAATGGAAATAAAAACAAAAATAAGCAAACGGGACCTAAGGGAACTTAAGAGCTTTTGCACGGCAAAGGAAACCATAAACAAGACCGACAGACAACCCTTAGAATGGGAGAAAATATTTACAAATGAAGCAACTGACAAAGGATTCATCTCCAAAACTTACAGGCGGCACATGCAGCTCAATATCAAAAAAGCAAACAACCCAACCCAAAACTGGGCAGAAGACCTCAAGAGACAGTTCTCCAAAGAAGACATCCACACTGCCCACAAACACACGAAAGAATGCTCAACCTCATTAACCATTAGAGAAATGCAAATCAAAAGCACAATGAGATAGCATCTCACACCGGTCAGAGTGGCCCTCATCAAGAGACCTAGAAACAATCAATGCTGGAGAGGGGGGTGGAGAAAAGGCAACACTCTTGCACTGTTGGTGGGAAGGTAAATTGATACAGCCACTATGGAGAACTGTATGGAGGGTCCTTAAACAACTAAGACGAGAACTACCATACGACGCAGGAATCCCACTACTGGGAATATACCCAGAGAACACCGTAATTCAAAAAGACACACGCACCCCAATATTCATTTCAGCACTATTTACAATAGCCAGGTCATGGAAGCAAGCCACGTGCCCATCGACAGACGAATGGATAAAGAAGTTGTGGTACATATATACAATGGAATGTTACTCAGCCATTAAAAGGAACGAAACTGAGTCACTTGTTGAGACGTGGATGGATCTAGAGACTGTCATACAGAGTGAACTTAGCGAGAAAGAGAAAAACAAATGTCGTACATTAACGCATGTATGTGGCACCTAGACAAATGGTACAGACGAAGTGGTTTGCAGGGCAGAAGGTAAGACACAGATGTGGAGAACCAACGGATGGACACCAAGGGAGGAAAACCACAGTGGGGTGGGGATGGTGGTGTGCTGAATTGGGCAATGGGTGTGATATTTATACACTGATGTGTATAAAGTTGATGACTGCTTTTAAGAAATTAAAACTAAAAATAAAATTAAAGTTAAAAATATAGGGACATGAAAACAATATGGAAGAAATGGATATGTTATACTTTGCTGGGGGGAATGTAGAATATGGCAAACAGTTTGCAAAATATCTTATCTTTCCTTCAACATTTACAGAGGTAGTTACCTCACGACCCCATAATTCCACTAGTGGGTATAACACAAGTGTTCTGGTCTGGGTTCCACAGAGAAACAGAAGCCACTAGCTGCCTGGGGGTGGGAGGGGAGGGAAGGGAGCAAGAGAGAGAGAGAGAGAGATTGAAATTGAGAGATTTTATTGAATTGGCCTAACGTGTGGTGGGGACTGGGAAGTCAAATTATTCAGGGCAGTCTGACAGACTGGAGACCGAGGAAAGAGCTGTGCATGCAGAATCGCGTTTTTCCTTGAAAGAGCAGTCTTTTCTCTTAAGGACTTGTGGACTGATCAAAAGATAAAGCCTCATCCCACATGATGCAGGCTGCATGTATTTGCTAGGGCTGCCAGGAGAAAGTACCAAGGACTGCATGTCTTAACAGAAATTAGGACATTGATATATACAGAGAGAGTAACACGACAAACATAGCCATCTACAACCCAAGCACACCAATCGTACTGAATGAGGGCAAAGCCTGATGGCTTCATTTTAACTTGATTACTGTCCTAAAGACCCTATCTCCAAAGACTGTGGAGTATATTTGCAACTTGTTTGTATTGAAGGAAGAAAATTCAGTCCAAACTACTGACTCCTGTAACCGCCCAAAATTCCTGTTCTTTTTTGCACGAAAAATGCGTTCACTTCATGCACTCCCTTCGTAAACCTCATTCTAGCAGCAAGTCTAAGTCCCAACTTTTATGTAAATAGCTTCTGAAACTGGTAAACTCTGAAGCCAGGCAACTTGGTTGCTTTCAAATACAACGGTGGAAAGGACACGTAAAGCTGTCACTGTTTTCAGGTGACACGATACTATACGTAGAGAATCCTAAAGAGGCTACCAGAAAACTAGTAGAGCTACTCAGTGAATTTGGTAAAGTAGCGGGATACAAAATTAATGCACAGAAGTCGCTGGCATTCCTATACACTAATGACGAAAAATCTGAAAGTGAACTGAAGGAAATACTCCTAGTTACCACTGCAACCAAATGAATAAAATGTCCAGGACTAAAAATACCTAAGGAGACAAAAGACCTGTATGCAGAACATTATAAGACACTGATGAATGAAATTAAAAATGATACCCACAGATGGAGCGATATATCATGTTCTTCGATTGGAAGAATCAATATTGTGAAAATGACTCTACTCCCCAAAGCAATCTAGAGATTTAATGCAATCCCCGTCAAACTACCACTGGCATTTCTTACAGAACTCCAACCCAAAATTTGACAATTTGTATGCAGACACAGAAGACCAAGAATAGCCAAAGCAATCTTGAAAGCGAAAAATGGAGCTGGAGGAATCAGGCTCCCTGACTTCAGACGAAACTGCAAAGCTACAGGAATCAAGACAGTACGGTAGGGGCACCAAAACAGACATATGGATCCATGGAAGAGGATAGAAAGCCCAGAGATAAACACACGCACATATGGTCACCTTATCTTTGATAAAGGGGGCAAGAATATAGAGTGGAGAAAAGTCAGCCTCTTCAATAAGTGGTGTCGGGAAAACAGGACAGCTACATGTACAAGGATGAAAGGAGAAGACTCCCTAACACCACACACAAAAATAAACTCCAAATGGACTAAAGACCTAAATGTAAGGCCAGACACTCTCAAACTCTTAGAGGAAAGCATAAGCAGAACGCTCTATGACAGAAATCACTGCAAGATCCTTTTTGAACCACATGCTAGAAAAATGGAAATAAAAACAAAAATAAGCAAACGGGACCTAAGGGAACTTAAGAGCTTTTGCACGGCAAAGGAAACCATAAACAGGACCGACAGACAACCCTTAGAATGGGAGAAAATATTTACAAATGAAGCAACTGACAAAGGATTCATCTCCAAAACTTACAGGCGGCACATGCAGCTCAATATCAAAAAAGCAAACAACCCAACCCAAAACTGGGCAGAAGACCTCAAGAGACAGTTCTCCAAAGAAGACATCCACACTGCCCACAAACACACGAAAGAATGCTCAACCTCATTAACCATTAGAGAAATGCAAATCAAAAGCACAATGAGATAGCATCTCACACCGGTCAGAGTGGCCCTCATGAAGAAACCTAGAAACAATCAATGCTGGAGAGGGGGGTGGAGAAAAGGCAACACTCTTGCACTGTTGGTGGGAAGGTAAATTGATACAGCCACTATGGAGAACTGTATGGAGGGTCCTTAAACAACTAAGACGAGAACTACCATACGACGCAGGAATCCCACTACTGGGAATATACCCAGAGAACACCGTAATTCAAAAAGACACACGCACCCCAATATTCATTTCAGCACTATTTACAATAGCCAGGTCATGGAAGAAAGCCACGTGCCCATCGACAGACGAATGGATAAAGAAGTTGTGGTACATATATACAATGGAATGTTACTCAGCCATTAAAAGTAACGAAACTGAGTCACTTGTTGAGACGTGGATGGATCTAGAGACTGTCATACAGAGTGAACTTAGCGAGAAAGAGAAAAACAAATGTCGTACATTAACGCATGTATGTGGCACCTAGACAAATGGTACAGACGAAGTGGTTTGCAGGGCAGAAGGTGAGACACAGATGTGGAGAACCAACGGATGGACACCAAGGGAGGAAAACCACAGTGGGGTGGGGATGGTGGTGTGCTGAATTGGGCAATGGGTGTGATATTTATACACTGATGTGTATAAAGTTGATGACTGCTTTTAAGAAATTAAAACTAAAAATAAAATTAAAGTTAAAAATATAGGGACATGAAAACAATATGGAAGAAATGGATATGTTATACTTTGCTGGGGGGAATGTAGAATATGGCAAACAGTTTGCAAAATATCTTATCTTTCCTTCAACATTTACAGAGGTAGTTACCTCACGACCCCATAATTCCACTAGTGGGTATAACACAAGTGTTCTGGTCTGGGTTCCACAGAGAAACAGAAGCCACTAGCTGCCTGGGGGTGGGAGGGGAGGGAAGGGAGCAAGAGAGAGAGAGAGAGAGATTGAGATTGAGAGATTTTATTGAATTGGCCTAACGTGTGGTGGGGACTGAGGAAGTCAAATTATTCAGGGCAGTCTGACAGACTGGAGACCGAGGAAAGAGCTGTGCATGCAGAATCGCGTTTTTCCTTGAAAGAGCAGTCTTTTCTCTTAAGGACTTGTGGACTGATCAAAAGATAAAGCCTCATCCCACATGATGCAGGCTGCATGTATTTGCTAGGGCTGCCAGGAGAAAGTACCAAGGACTGCATGTCTTAACAGAAATTAGGACATTGATATATACAGAGAGAGTAACACGACAAACATAGCCATCTACAACCCAAGCACACCAATCGTACTGAATGAGGGCAAAGCCTGATGGCTTCATTTTAACTTGATTACTGTCCTAAAGACCCTATCTCCAAAGACTGTGGAGTATATTTGCAACTTGTTTGTATTGAAGGAAGAAAATTCAGTCCAAACTACTGACTCCTGTAACCGCCCAAAATTCCTGTTCTTTTTTGCACGAAAAATGCGTTCACTTCATGCACTCCCTTCGTAAACCTCATTCTAGCAGCAAGTCTAAGTCCCAACTTTTATGTAAATAGCTTCTGAAACTGGTAAACTCTGAAGCCAGGCAACTTGGTTGCTTTCAAATACAACGGTGGAAAGGACACGTAAAGCTGTCACTGTTTTCAGGTGACACGATACTATACGTAGAGAATCCTAAAGAGGCTACCAGAAAACTAGTAGAGCTACTCAGTGAATTTGGTAAAGTAGCGGGATACAAAATTAATGCACAGAAGTCGCTGGCATTCCTATACACTAATGACGAAAAATCTGAAAGTGAACTGAAGGAAACACTCCTAGTTACCACTGCAACCAAATGAATAAAATGTCCAGGACTAAAAATACCTAAGGAGACAAAAGACCTGTATGCAGAACATTATAAGACACTGATGAATGAAATTAAAAATGATACCCACAGATGGAGCGATATATCATGTTCTTCGATTGGAAGAATCAATATTGTGAAAATGACTCTACTCCCCAAAGCAATCTAGAGATTTAATGCAATCCCCGTCAAACTACCACTGGCATTTCTTACAGAACTCCAACCCAAAATTTGACAATTTGTATGCAGACACAGAAGACCAAGAATAGCCAAAGCAATCTTGAAAGCGAAAAATGGAGCTGGAGGAATCAGGCTCCCTGACTTCAGACGAAACTGCAAAGCTACAGGAATCAAGACAGTACGGTAGGGGCACCAAAACAGACATATGGATCCATGGAAGAGGATAGAAAGCCCAGAGATAAACACACGCACATATGGTCACCTTATCTTTGATAAAGGGGGCAAGAATATAGAGTGGAGAAAAGTCAGCCTCTTCAATAAGTGGTGTCGGGAAAACAGGACAGGTACATGTACAAGGATGAAAGGAGAAGACTCCCTAACACCACACACAAAAATAAACTCCAAATGGACTAAAGACCTAAATGTAAGGCCAGACACTCTCAAACTCTTAGAGGAAAGCATAAGCAGAACGCTCTATGACAGAAATCACTGCAAGATCCTTTTTGCACCACATGCTAGAAAAATGGAAATAAAAACAAAAATAAGCAAACGGGACCTAAGGGAACTTAAGAGCTTTTGCACGGCAAAGGAAACCATAAACAAGACCGGCAGACAACCCTTACATTGGGAGAAAATATTTACAAATGAAGCAACTGACAAAGGATTCATCTCCAAAACTTACAGGCGGCTCATGCAGCTCAATATCAAAAAAGCAAACAACCCAACCCAAAACTGGGCAGAAGACCTTAAGAGACAGTTCTCCAAAGAAGACATCCACACTGCCCACAAACACACGAAAGAATGCTCAACCTCATTAACCATTAGAGAAATGCAAATCAAAAGCACAATGAGATAGCATCTCACACCGGTCAGAGTGGCCCTCATCAAGAGACCTAGAAACAATCAATGCTGGAGATGGGGGTGGAGAAAAGGCAACACTCTTGCACTGTTGGTGGGAAGGTAAATTGATACAGCCACTATGGAGAACTGTATGGAGGGTCCTTAAACAACTAAGACGAGAACTACCATACGACGCAGGAATCCCACTACTGGGAATATACCCAGAGAACACCGTAATTCAAAAAGACACACGCACCCCAATATTCATTTCAGCACTATTTACAACAGCCAGGTCATGGAAGCAAGCCACGTGCCCATCGACAGACGAATGGATAAAGAAGTTGTGGTACATATATACAATGGAATGTTACTCAGCCATTAAAAGGAACGAAACTGAGTCACTTGTTGAGACGTGGATGGATCTAGAGACTGTCATACAGAGTGAACTTAGCGAGAAAGAGAAAAACAAATGTCGTACATTAACGCATGTATGTGGCACCTAGACAAATGGTACAGACGAAGTGGTTTGCAGGGCAGAAGGTGAGACACAGATGTGGAGAACCAACGGATGGACACCAAGGGAGGAAAACCACAGTGGGGTGGGGATGGTGGTGTGCTGAATTGGGCAATGGGTGTGATATTTATACACTGATGTGTATAAAGTTGATGACTGCTTTTAAGAAATTAAAACTAAAAATAAAATTAAAGTTAAAAATATAGGGACATGAAAACAATATGGAAGAAATGGATATGTTATACTTTGCTGGGGGGAATGTAGAATATGGCAAACAGTTTGCAAAATATCTTATCTTTCCTTCAACATTTACAGAGGTAGTTACCTCACGACCCCATAATTCCACTAGTGGGTATAACACAAGTGTTCTGGTCTGGGTTCCACAGAGAAACAGAAGCCACTAGCTGCCTGGGGGTGGGAGGGGAGGGAAGGGAGCAAGAGAGAGAGAGAGAGAGATTGAAATTGAGAGATTTTATTGAATTGGCCTAACGTGTGGTGGGGACTGGGAAGTCAAATTATTCAGGGCAGTCTGACAGACTGGAGACCGAGGAAAGAGCTGTGCATGCAGAATCGCGTTTTTCCTTGAAAGAGCAGTCTTTTCTCTTAAGGACTTGTGGACTGATCAAAAGATAAAGCCTCATCCCACATGATGCAGGCTGCATGTATTTGCTAGGGCTGCCAGGAGAAAGTACCAAGGACTGCATGTCTTAACAGAAATTAGGACATTGATATATACAGAGAGAGTAACACGACAAACATAGCCATCTACAACCCAAGCACACCAATCGTACTGAATGAGGGCAAAGCCTGATGGCTTCATTTTAACTTGATTACTGTCCTAAAGACCCTATCTCCAAAGACTGTGGAGTATATTTGCAACTTGTTTGTATTGAAGGAAGAAAATTCAGTCCAAACTACTGACTCCTGTAACCGCCCAAAATTCCTGTTCTTTTTTGCACGAAAAATGCGTTCACTTCATGCACTCCCTTCGTAAACCTCATTCTAGCAGCAAGTCTAAGTCCCAACTTTTATGTAAATAGCTTCTGAAACTGGTAAACTCTGAAGCCAGGCAACTTGGTTGCTTTCAAATACAACGGTGGAAAGGACACGTAAAGCTGTCACTGTTTTCAGGTGACACGATACTATACGTAGAGAATCCTAAAGAGGCTACCAGAAAACTAGTAGAGCTACTCAGTGAATTTGGTAAAGTAGCGGGATACAAAATTAATGCACAGAAGTCGCTGGCATTCCTATACACTAATGACGAAAAATCTGAAAGTGAACTGAAGGAAATACTCCTAGTTACCACTGCAACCAAATGAATAAAATGTCCAGGACTAAAAATACCTAAGGAGACAAAAGACCTGTATGCAGAACATTATAAGACACTGATGAATGAAATTAAAAATGATACCCACAGATGGAGCGATATATCATGTTCTTCGATTGGAAGAATCAATATTGTGAAAATGACTCTACTCCCCAAAGCAATCTAGAGATTTAATGCAATCCCCGTCAAACTACCACTGGCATTTCTTACAGAACTCCAACCCAAAATTTGACAATTTGTATGCAGACACAGAAGACCAAGAATAGCCAAAGCAATCTTGAAAGCGAAAAATGGAGCTGGAGGAATCAGGCTCCCTGACTTCAGACGAAACTGCAAAGCTACAGGAATCAAGACAGTACGGTAGGGGCACCAAAACAGACATATGGATCCATGGAAGAGGATAGAAAGCCCAGAGATAAACACACGCACATATGGTCACCTTATCTTTGATAAAGGGGGCAAGAATATAGAGTGGAGAAAAGTCAGCCTCTTCAATAAGTGGTGTCGGGAAAACAGGACAGCTACATGTACAAGGATGAAAGGAGAAGACTCCCTAACACCACACACAAAAATAAACTCCAAATGGACTAAAGACCTAAATGTAAGGCCAGACACTCTCAAACTCTTAGAGGAAAGCATAAGCAGAACGCTCTATGACAGAAATCACTGCAAGATCCTTTTTGAACCACATGCTAGAAAAATGGAAATAAAAACAAAAATAAGCAAACGGGACCTAAGGGAACTTAAGAGCTTTTGCACGGCAAAGGAAACCATAAACAGGACCGACAGACAACCCTTAGAATGGGAGAAAATATTTACAAATGAAGCAACTGACAAAGGATTCATCTCCAAAACTTACAGGCGGCACATGCAGCTCAATATCAAAAAAGCAAACAACCCAACCCAAAACTGGGCAGAAGACCTCAAGAGACAGTTCTCCAAAGAAGACATCCACACTGCCCACAAACACACGAAAGAATGCTCAACCTCATTAACCATTAGAGAAATGCAAATCAAAAGCACAATGAGATAGCATCTCACACCGGTCAGAGTGGCCCTCATGAAGAAACCTAGAAACAATCAATGCTGGAGAGGGGGGTGGAGAAAAGGCAACACTCTTGCACTGTTGGTGGGAAGGTAAATTGATACAGCCACTATGGAGAACTGTATGGAGGGTCCTTAAACAACTAAGACGAGAACTACCATACGACGCAGGAATCCCACTACTGGGAATATACCCAGAGAACACCGTAATTCAAAAAGACACACGCACCCCAATATTCATTTCAGCACTATTTACAATAGCCAGGTCATGGAAGAAAGCCACGTGCCCATCGACAGACGAATGGATAAAGAAGTTGTGGTACATATATACAATGGAATGTTACTCAGCCATTAAAAGTAACGAAACTGAGTCACTTGTTGAGACGTGGATGGATCTAGAGACTGTCATACAGAGTGAACTTAGCGAGAAAGAGAAAAACAAATGTCGTACATTAACGCATGTATGTGGCACCTAGACAAATGGTACAGACGAAGTGGTTTGCAGGGCAGAAGGTGAGACACAGATGTGGAGAACCAACGGATGGACACCAAGGGAGGAAAACCACAGTGGGGTGGGGATGGTGGTGTGCTGAATTGGGCAATGGGTGTGATATTTATACACTGATGTGTATAAAGTTGATGACTGCTTTTAAGAAATTAAAACTAAAAATAAAATTAAAGTTAAAAATATAGGGACATGAAAACAATATGGAAGAAATGGATATGTTATACTTTGCTGGGGGGAATGTAGAATATGGCAAACAGTTTGCAAAATATCTTATCTTTCCTTCAACATTTACAGAGGTAGTTACCTCACGACCCCATAATTCCACTAGTGGGTATAACACAAGTGTTCTGGTCTGGGTTCCACAGAGAAACAGAAGCCACTAGCTGCCTGGGGCTGGGAGGGGAGGGAAGGGAGCAAGAGAGAGAGAGAGAGAGATTGAGATTGAGAGATTTTATTGAATTGGCCTAACGTGTGGTGGGGACTGGGAAGTCAAATTATTCAGGGCAGTCTGACAGACTGGAGACCGAGGAAAGAGCTGTGCATGCAGAATCGCGTTTTTCCTTGAAAGAGCAGTCTTTTCTCTTAAGGACTTGTGGACTGATCAAAAGATAAAGCCTCATCCCACATGATGCAGGCTGCATGTATTTGCTAGGGCTGCCAGGAGAAAGTACCAAGGACTGCATGTCTTAACAGAAATTAGGACATTGATATATACAGAGAGAGTAACACGACAAACATAGCCATCTACAACCCAAGCACACCAATCGTACTGAATGAGGGCAAAGCCTGATGGCTTCATTTTAACTTGATTACTGTCCTAAAGACCCTATCTCCAAAGACTGTGGAGTATATTTGCAACTTGTTTGTATTGAAGGAAGAAAATTCAGTCCAAACTACTGACTCCTGTAACCGCCCAAAATTCCTGTTCTTTTTTGCACGAAAAATGCATTCACTTCATGCACTCCCTTCGTAAACCTCATTCTAGCAGCAAGTCTAAGTCCCAACTTTTATGTAAATAGCTTCTGAAACTGGTAAACTCTGAAGCCAGGCAACTTGGTTGCTTTCAAATACAACGGTGGAAAGGACACGTAAAGCTGTCACTGTTTTCAGGTGACACGATACTATACGTAGAGAATCCTAAAGAGGCTACCAGAAAACTAGTAGAGCTACTCAGTGAATTTGGTAAAGTAGCGGGATACAAAATTAATGCACAGAAGTCGCTGGCATTCCTATACACTAATGACGAAAAATCTGAAAGTGAACTGAAGGAAACACTCCTAGTTACCACTGCAACCAAATGAATAAAATGTCCAGGACTAAAAATACCTAAGGAGACAAAAGACCTGTATGCAGAACATTATAAGACACTGATGAATGAAATTAAAAATGATACCCACAGATGGAGCGATATATCATGTTCTTCGATTGGAAGAATCAATATTGTGAAAATGACTCTACTCCCCAAAGCAATCTAGAGATTTAATGCAATCCCCGTCAAACTACCACTGGCATTTCTTACAGAACTCCAACCCAAAATTTGACAATTTGTATGCAGACACAGAAGACCAAGAATAGCCAAAGCAATCTTGAAAGCGAAAAATGGAGCTGGAGGAATCAGGCTCCCTGACTTCAGACGAAACTGCAAAGCTACAGGAATCAAGACAGTACGGTAGGGGCACCAAAACAGACATATGGATCCATGGAAGAGGATAGAAAGCCCAGAGATAAACACACGCACATATGGTCACCTTATCTTTGATAAAGGGGGCAAGAATATAGAGTGGAGAAAAGTCAGCCTCTTCAATAAGTGGTGTCGGGAAAACAGGACAGGTACATGTACAAGGATGAAAGGAGAAGACTCCCTAACACCACACACAAAAATAAACTCCAAATGGACTAAAGACCTAAATGTAAGGCCAGACACTCTCAAACTCTTAGAGGAAAGCATAAGCAGAACGCTCTATGACAGAAATCACTGCAAGATCCTTTTTGCACCACATGCTAGAAAAATGGAAATAAAAACAAAAATAAGCAAACGGGACCTAAGGGAACTTAAGAGCTTTTGCACGGCAAAGGAAACCATAAACAAGACCGGCAGACAACCCTTACATTGGGAGAAAATATTTACAAATGAAGCAACTGACAAAGGATTCATCTCCAAAACTTACAGGCGGCTCATGCAGCTCAATATCAAAAAAGCAAACAACCCAACCCAAAACTGGGCAGAAGACCTTAAGAGACAGTTCTCCAAAGAAGACATCCACACTGCCCACAAACACACGAAAGAATGCTCAACCTCATTAACCATTAGAGAAATGCAAATCAAAAGCACAATGAGATAGCATCTCACACCGGTCAGAGTGGCCCTCATCAAGAGACCTAGAAACAATCAATGCTGGAGATGGGGGTGGAGAAAAGGCAACACTCTTGCACTGTTGGTGGGAAGGTAAATTGATACAGCCACTATGGAGAACTGTATGGAGGGTCCTTAAACAACTAAGACGAGAACTACCATACGACGCAGGAATCCCACTACTGGGAATATACCCAGAGAACACCGTAATTCAAAAAGACACACGCACCCCAATATTCATTTCAGCACTATTTACAACAGCCAGGTCATGGAAGCAAGCCACGTGCCCATCGACAGACGAATGGATAAAGAAGTTGTGGTACATATATACAATGGAATGTTACTCAGCCATTAAAAGGAACGAAACTGAGTCACTTGTTGAGACGTGGATGGATCTAGAGACTGTCATACAGAGTGAACTTAGCGAGAAAGAGAAAAACAAATGTCGTACATTAACGCATGTATGTGGCACCTAGACAAATGGTACAGACGAAGTGGTTTGCAGGGCAGAAGGTGAGACACAGATGTGGAGAACCAACGGATGGACACCAAGGGAGGAAAACCACAGTGGGGTGGGGATGGTGGTGTGCTGAATTGGGCAATGGGTGTGATATTTATACACTGATGTGTATAAAGTTGATGACTGCTTTTAAGAAATTAAAACTAAAAATAAAATTAAAGTTAAAAATATAGGGACATGAAAACAATATGGAAGAAATGGATATGTTATACTTTGCTGGGGGGAATGTAGAATATGGCAAACAGTTTGCAAAATATCTTATCTTTCCTTCAACATTTACAGAGGTAGTTACCTCACGACCCCATAATTCCACTAGTGGGTATAACACAAGTGTTCTGGTCTGGGTTCCACAGAGAAACAGAAGCCACTAGCTGCCTGGGGGTGGGAGGGGAGGGAAGGGAGCAAGAGAGAGAGAGAGAGAGATTGAGATTGAGAGATTTTATTGAATTGGCCTAACGTGTGGTGGGGACTGGGAAGTCAAATTATTCAGGGCAGTCTGACAGACTGGAGACCGAGGAAAGAGCTGTGCATGCAGAATCGCGTTTTTCCTTGAAAGAGCAGTCTTTTCTCTTAAGGACTTGTGGACTGATCAAAAGATAAAGCCTCATCCCACATGATGCAGGCTGCATGTTTTTGCTAGGGCTGCCAGGAGAAAGTACCAAGGACTGCATGTCTTAACAGAAATTAGGACATTGATATATACAGAGAGAGTAACACGACAAACATAGCCATCTACAACCCAAGCACACCAATCGTACTGAATGAGGGCAAAGCCTGATGGCTTCATTTTAACTTGATTACTGTCCTAAAGACCCTATCTCCAAAGACTGTGGAGTATATTTGCAACTTGTTTGTATTGAAGGAAGAAAATTCAGTCCAAACTACTGACTCCTGTAACCGCACAAAATTCCTGTTCTTTTTTGCACGAAAAATGCGTTCACTTCATGCACTCCCTTCCTAAACCTCATTCTAGCAGCAAGTCTAAGTCCCAACTTTTATGTAAATAGCTTCTGAAACTGGTAAACTCTGAAGCCAGGCAACTTGGTTGCTTTCAAATACAACGGTGGAAAGGACACGTAAAGCTGTCACTGTTTTCAGGTGACACGATACTATACGTAGGGAATCCTAAAGACGCTACCAGAAAACTAGTAGAGCTACTCAGTGAATTTGGTAAAGTAGCGGGATACAAAATTAATGCACAGAAGTCGCTGGCATTCCTATACACTAATGACGAAAAATCTGAAAGTGAACTGAAGGAAACACTCCTAGTTACCACTGCAACCAAATGAATAAAATGTCCAGGACTAAAAATACCTAAGGAGACAAAAGACCTGTATGCAGAACATTATAAGACACTGATGAATGAAATTAAAAATGATACCCACAGATGGAGCGATATATCATGTTCTTCGATTGGAAGAATCAATATTGTGAAAATGACTCTACTCCCCAAAGCAATCTAGAGATTTAATGCAATCCCCGTCAAACTACCACTGGCATTTCTTACAGAACTCCAACCCAAAATGTGACAATTTGTATGCAGACACAGAAGACCAAGAATAGCCAAAGCAATCTTGAAAGCGAAAAATGGAGCTGGAGGAATCAGGCTCCCTGACTTCAGACGAAACTGCAAAGCTACAGGAATCAAGACAGTACGGTAGTGGCACCAAAACAGACATATGGATCCATGGAAGAGGATAGAAAGCCCAGAGATAAACACACGCACATATGGTCACCTTATCTTTGATAAAGGGGGCAAGAATATAGAGTGGAGAAAAGTCAGCCTCTTCAATAAGTGGTGTCGGGAAAACAGGACAGGTACATGTACAAGGATGAAAGGAGAAGACTCCCTAACACCACACACAAAAATAAACTCCAAATGGACTAAAGACCTAAATGTAAGGCCAGACACTCTCAAACTCTTAGAGGAAAGCATAAGCAGAACGCTCTATGACAGAAATCACTGCAAGATCCTTTTTGCACCACATGCTAGAAAAATGGAAATAAAAACAAAAATAAGCAAACGGGACCTAAGGGAACTTAAGAGCTTTTGCACGGCAAAGGAAACCATAAACATGACCGACAGACAACCCTTACATTGGGAGAAAATATTTACAAATGAAGCAACTGACAAAGGATTCATCTCCAAAACTTACAGGCGGCTCATGCAGCTCAATATCAAAAAAGCAAACAACCCAACCCAAAACTGGGCAGAAGACCTCAAGAGACAGTTCTCCAAAGAAGACATCCACACTGCCCACAAACACACGAAAGAATGCTCAACCTCATTAACCATTAGAGAAATGCAAATCAAACGCACAATGAGATAGCATCTCACACCGGTCAGAGTGGCCCTCATCAAAAAACCTAGAAACAATCAATGCTGGAGAGGGTGTGGAGAAAAGGGAACACTCTTGCACTGTTGGTGGGAAGGTAAATTGATACAGCCACTATGGAGAACTGTATGGAGGGTCCTTCAAACACTAAGATGAGAACTACCATACGACGCAGGAATCCCACTACTGGGAATATACCCAGAGAACACCGTAATTCAAAAAGACACACGCACCCCAATATTCATTTCAGCACTATTTACAATAGCCAGGTCATGGAAGCAAGCCACGTGCCCATCGACAGACGAATGGATAAAGAAGTTGTGGTACATATATACAATGGAATGTTACTCAGCCATTAAAAGGAACGAAACTGAATCACTTGTTGAGACGTGGATGGATCTAGAGACTGTCATACAGAGTGAACTTAGGGAGAAAGAGAAAAACAAATGTCGTACATTAACGCATGTATGTGGCACCTAGACAAATGGTACAGACGAAGTGGTTTGCAGGGCAGAAGTTGAGACACAGATGTGGAGAACTAACGGATGGACACCAAGGGAGGAAAACCACAGTGGGGTGGGGATGGTGGTGTGCTGAATTGGGCAATGGGTGTTATATTTATACACTGATGTGTATGAGATGATGACTGCTTTTAAGAAATTAAAACTAAAAATAAAATTAAAGTTAAAAATATAGAGACATGAAAACAATATGGAAGAAGTGGATATGTTATACTTTGCTGGGGGGAATGTAGAATATGGCAAACAGTTTGCAAAATATATTATCTTTCCTTCAACATTTACAGAGGTAGTTACCTCACGACCCCGTAATTCCACTAGTGGGTATAACACAAGTGTTCTGGTCTGGGTTCCACAGAGAAACAGAAGCTACTAGCTGCCTGGGGGTGGGAGGGGAGGGAAGGGAGCAAGAGAGAGAGAGAGAGAGATTGAGATTGAGAGATTTTATTGAATTGGCCTAACGTGTTGTGGGGACTGGGAAGTCAAATTATTCAGGGCAGTCTGACAGACTGGAGACCGAGGAAACAGCTGTGCATGCAGAATCGCGTTTTTCTTTTAAAGAGCAGTCTTTTCTCTTAAGGACTTGTGGACTGATCAAAAGATAAAGCCTCATCCCACATGATGCAGGCTGCATGTATTTGCTAGGGCTGCCAGGAGAAAGTACCAAGGACTGCATGTCTTAACAGAAATTAGGACATTGATATATACAGAGAGAGTAACACGACAAACATAGCCATCTACAACCCAAGCACACCAATCGTACTGAATGAGGGCAAAGCCTGATGGCTTCATTTTAACTTGATTACTGTCCTAAAGACCCTATCTCCAAAGACTGTGGAGTATATTTGCAACTTGTTTGTATTGAAGGAAGAAAATTCAGTCCAAACTACTGACTCCTGTAACCGCCCAAAATTCCTGTTCTTTTTTGCACGAAAAATGCGTTCACTTCATGCACTCCCTTCGTAAACCTCATTCTAGCAGCAAGTCTAAGTCCCAACTTTTATGTAAATAGCTTCTGAAACTGGTAAACTCTGAAGCCAGGCAACTTGGTTGCTTTCAAATACAACGGTGGAAAGGACACGTAAAGCTGTCACTGTTTTCAGGTGACACGATACTATACGTAGAGAATCCTAAAGAGGCTACCAGAAAACTAGTAGAGCTACTCAGTGAATTTGGTAAAGTAGCGGGATACAAAATTAATGCACAGAAATCGCTGGCATTCCTATACACTAATGATGAAAAATCTGAAAGTGAAATTAAGGAAACCCTCCTAGTTACCACTGTAACCAAATGAATAAAATGTCCAGGACTAAAAATACCTAAGGAGACAAAAGACCTGTATGCAGAACATTATAAGACACTGATGAATGAAATTAAAAATGATACCCACAGATGGAGCGATATATCATGTTCTTCGATTGGAAGAATCAATATTGTGAAAATGACTCTACTCCCCAAAGCAATCTAGAGATTTAATGCAATCCCCGTCAAAATACCACTAGCATTTCTCACAGAACTCCAACCCAAAATTTGACAATTTGTATGCAGACACAGAAGACCCTGAATAGCCAAAGCAATCTTGAAAGCGAAAAATGGAGCTGGAGGAATCAGGCTCCCTGACTTCAGACGAAACTGCAAAGCTACAGGAATCAAGACAGTATGGTAGTGGCACCAAAACAGACATATGGATCCATGGAAGAGGATAGAAAGCCCAGAGATAAACACACGCACATATGGTCACCTTATCTTTGATAAAGGGGGCAAGAATATAGAGTGGAGAAAAGTCAGCCTCTTCAATAAGTGGTGTCGGGAAAACAGGACAGGTACATGTACAAGGAGGAAAGGAGAAGACTCCATAACACCACACACAAAAATAAACTCCAAATGGACTAAAGACCTAAATGTAAGGCCAGACACTCTCAAACCCTTAGAGGAAAGCATAAGCAGAACGCTCTATGACAGAAATCACTGCAAGATCCTTTTTGCACCACATGCTAGAAAAATGGAAATAAAAACAAAAATAAGCAAACGGGACCTAAGGGAACTTAAGAGCTTTTGCACGGCAAAGGAAACCATAAACAAGACCGACAGACAACCCTTAGAATGGGAGAAAATATTTACAAATGAAGCAACTGACAAAGGATTCATCTCCAAAACTTACAGGCGGCTCATGCAGCTCAATATCAAAAAAGCAAACAACCCAAACCAAAACTGGGCAGAAGACCTCAAGAGACAGTTCTCCAAAGAAGACATCAACACTGCCCACAAACACACGAAAGAATGCTCAACCTCATTAACCATTAGAGAAATGCAAATCAAAAGCACAGTGAGATAGAATCTCACACCGGTCAGAGTGGCCCTCATCCAAAAACCTAGAAACAATCAATGCTGGAGAGGGTGTGGAGATAAGGGAACACTCTTGCACTGTTGGTGGGAAGGTAAATTGATACAGCCACTATGGAGAACTGTATGGAGGGTCCTTCAAACACTAAGATGAGAACTACAATACGACGCAGGAATCCCACTACTGGGAATATACCCAGAGAACACCGTAATTCAAAAAGACACACGCACCCCAATATTCATTTCAGCACTATTTACAATAGCCAGGTCATGGAAGCAAGCCACCTGCCCATCGACAGACGAATGGATAAAGAAGTTGTGGTACATATATACAATGGAATGTTACTCAGCCATTAAAAGGAACGGAACTCAGTCACTTGTTGAGACGTGGATGGATCTAGAGACTGTCATACAGAGTGAACTTAGCGAGAAAGAGAAAAACAAATGTCGTACATTAACGCATGTATGTGGCACCTAGACAAATGGTACAGACGAAGTGGTTTGCAGGGCAGAAGTTGAGACACAGATGTGGAGAACAAACGGATGGACACCAAGGGAGGAAAACCACAGTGGGGTGGGGATGGTGGTGTGCTGAATTGGGCAATGGGTGTGATATTTATACACTGATGTGTATAAAGTTGATGACTGCTTTTAAGAAATTAAAACTAAAAATAAAATTAAAGTTAAAAATATAGGGACATGAAAACAATTTGGAAGAAATGGATATGTTACACTTTGCTGGGGGGAAGGTAGAATATGGCAAACAGTGTGCAAAATATCTTATCTTTCCTTCAACATTTACAGAGGTAGTTACCTCACGACCCCATAATTCCACTAGTGGGTATAACACAAGTGTTCTGGTCTGGGTTCCACAGAGAAACAGAAGCCACTGGCTGCCTGGGGGTAGGAGGGGAGGGAAGGGAGCAAGAGAGAGAGAGAGAGAGATTGAGATTGAGAGATTTTATTGAATTGGCCTAACGTGTGGTGGGGACTGGGAAGTCAAATTATTCAGGGCAGTCTGACAGACTGGAGACCGAGGAAAGAGCTGTGCATGCAGAATCGCGTTTTTCCTTGAAAGAGCAGTCTTTTCTCTTAAGGACTTGTGGACTGATCAAAAGATAAAGCCTCATCCCACATGATGCAGGCTGCATGTATTTGCTAGGGCTGCCAGGAGAAAGTACCAAGGACTGCATGTCTTAACAGAAATTAGGACATTGATATATACAGAGAGAGTAACACGACAAACATAGACATCTACAACCCAAGCACACCAATCGTACTGAATGAGGGCAAAGCCTGATGGCTTCATTTTAACTTGATTACTGTCCTAAAGACCCTATCTCCAAAGACTGTGGAGTATATTTGCAACTTGTTTGTATTGAAGGAAGAAAATTCAGTCCAAACTACTGACTCCCGTAACCGCCCAAAATTCCTGTTCTTTTTTGCACGAAAAAAGCGTTCACTTCATGCACTCCCTTCGTAAACCTCATTCTAGCAGCAAGTCTAAGTCCCAACTTTTATGTAAATAGCTTCTGAAACTGGTAAACTCTGAAGCCAGGCAACTTGGTTGCTTTCAAATACAACGGTGGAAAGGACACGTAAAGCTGTCACTGTTTTCAGGTGACACGATACTATACGTAGAGAATCCTAAAGAGGCTACCAGAAAACTAGTAGAGCTACTCAGTGAATTTGGTAAAGTAGCGGGATACAAAATTAATGCACAGAAGTCGCTGGCATTCCTATACACTAATGACGAAAAATCTGAAAGTGAACTGAAGGAAACACTCCTAGTTACCACTGCAACCAAATGAATAAAATGTCCAGGACTAAAAATACCTAAGGAGACAAAAGACCTGTATGCAGAACATTATAAGACACTGATGAATGAAATTAAAAATGATACCCACAGATGGAGCGATATATCATGTTCTTCGATTGGAAGAATCAATAGTGTGAAAATGACTCTACTCCCCAAAGCAATCTAGAGATTTAATGCAATCCCCGTCAAACTACCACTGGCATTTCTTACAGAACTCCAACCCAAAATTTGACAATTTGTATGCAGACACAGAAGACCAAGAATAGCCAAAGCAATCTTGAAAGCGAAAAATGGAGCTGGAGGAATCAGGCTCCCTGACTTCAGACGAAACTGCAAAGCTACAGGAATCAAGACAGTACGGTAGTGGCACCAAAACAGACATATGGATCCATGGAAGAGGATAGAAAGCCCAGAGATAAACACACGCACATATGGTCACCTTATCTTTGATAAAGGGGGCAAGAATATAGAGTGGAGAAAAGTCAGCCTCTTCAATAAGTGGTGTCGGGAAAACAGGACAGGTACATGTACAAGGATGAAAGGAGAAGACTCCCTAACACCACACACAAAAATAAACTCCAAATGGACTAAAGACCTAAATGTAAGGCCAGACACTCTCAAACCCTTAGAGGAAAGCATAAGCAGAACGCTCTATGACAGAAATCACTACAAGATCCTTTTTGCACCACATGCTAGAAAAATGGAAATAAAAACAAAAATAAGCAAACGGGACCTAAGGGAACTTAAGAGCTTTTGCACGGCAAAGGCAACCATAAACAAGACCGACAGACAACCCTTAGAATGGGAGAAAATATTTACAAATGAAGCAACTGACAAAGGATTCATCTCCAAAACTTACAGGCGGCACATGCAGCTCAATATCAAAAAAGCAAACAACCCAACCCAAAACTGGGCAGAAGACCTCAAGAGACAGTTCTCCAAAGAAGACATCCACAC
Organism: Eubalaena glacialis; assembly: GCF_028564815.1. Taxonomy (NCBI): domain Eukaryota; kingdom Metazoa; phylum Chordata; class Mammalia; order Artiodactyla; family Balaenidae; genus Eubalaena; species Eubalaena glacialis. The sequence continues at coordinate 101,086 of NW_026871152.1, forward strand.
TGCCCACAAACACACGAAAGAATGCTCAACCTCATTAACCATTAGAGAAATGCAAATCAAAAGCACAATGAGATAGCATCTCACACCGGTCAGAGTGGCCCTCATCAAGAGACCTAGAAACAATCAATGCTGGAGAGGGGGGTGGAGAAAAGGCAACACTCTTGCACTGTTGGTGGGAAGGTAAACTGATACAGCCACTATGGAGAAGTGTATGGAGGGTCCTTAAACAACTAAGACGAGAACTACCATACGACGCAGGAATCCCACTACTGGGAATATACCCAGAGAACACCGTAATTCAAAAAGACACACGCACCCCAATATTCATTTCAGCACTATTTACAATAGCCAGGTCATGGAAGCAAGCCACGTGCCCATCGACAGACGAATGGATAAAGAAGTTGTGGTACATATATACAATGGAATGTTACTCAGCCATTAAAAGGAACGAAACTGAGTCACTTGTTGAGACGTGGATGGATCTAGAGACTGTCATACAGAGTGAACTTAGCGAGAAAGAGAAAAACAAATGTCGTACATTAACGCATGTATGTGGCACCTAGACAAATGGTACAGACGAAGTGGTTTGCAGGGCAGAAGGTGAGACACAGATGTGGAGAACTAACGGATGGACACCAAGGGAGGAAAACCACAGTGGGGTGGGGATGGTGGTGTGCTGAATTGGGCAATGGGTGTGATATTTATACACTGATGTGTATAAAGTTGATGACTGCTTTTAAGTAATTAAAACTAAAAATAAAATTAAAGTTAAAAATATAGGGACATGAAAACAATATGGAAGAAATGGATATGTTATACTTTGCTGGGGGGAATGTAGAATATGGCAAACAGTTTGCAAAATATCTTATCTTTCCTTCAACATTTACAGAGGTAGTTACCTCACGACCCCATAATTCCACTAGTGGGTATAACACAAGTGTTCTGGTCTGGGTTCCACAGAGAAACAGAAGCCACTGGCTGCCTGGGGGTGGGAGGGGAGGGAAGGGAGCAAGAGAGAGAGAGAGAGAGATTGAGATTGAGAGATTTTATTGAATTGGCCTAACGTGTGGTGGGGACTGGGAAGTCAAATTATTCAGGGAAGTCTGACAGACTGGAGACCGAGGAAAGAGCTGTGCATGCAGAATCGCGTTTTTCCTTGAAAGAGCAGTCTTTGCTCTTAAGGACTTGTGGACTGATCAAAAGATAAAGCCTCATCCCACATGATGCAGGCTGCATGTATTTGCTAGGGCTGCCAGGAGAAAGTACCAAGGACTGCATGTCTTAACAGAAATTAGGACATTGATATATACAGAGAGAGTAACACGACAAACATAGCCATCTACAACCCAAGCACACCAATCATACTGAATGAGGGCAAAGCCTGATGGCTTCATTTTAACTTGATTACTGTCCTAAAGACCCTATCTCCAAAGACTGTGGAGTATATTTGCAACTTGTTTGTATTGAAGGAAGAAAATTCAGTCCAAACTACTGACTCCTGTAACCGCCCAAAATTCCTGTTCTTTTTTGCACGAAAAATGCGTTCACTTCATGCACTCCCTTCGTAAACCTCATTCTAGCAGCAAGTCTAAGTCCCAACTTTTATGTAAATAGCTTCTGAAACTGGTAAACTCTGAAGCCAGGCAACTTGGTTGCTTTCAAATACAACGGTGGAAAGGACACGTAAAGCTGTCACTGTTTTCAGGTGACACGATACTATACGTAGAGAATCCTAAAGAGGCTACCAGAAAACTAGTAGAGCTACTCAGTGAATTTGGTAAAGTAGCGGGATACAAAATTAATGCACAGAAGTCGCTGGCATTCCTATACACTAATGACGAAAAATCTGAAAGTGAACTGAAGGAAACACTCCTAGTTACCACTGCAACCAAATGAATAAAATGTCCAGGACTAAAAATACCTAAGGAGACAAAAGACCTGTATGCAGAACATTATAAGACACTGATGAATGAAATTAAAAATGATACCCACAGATGGAGCGATATATCATGTTCTTCGATTGGAAGAATCAATATTGTGAAAATGACTCTACTCCCCAAAGCAATCTAGAGATTTAATGCAATCCCCGTCAAACTACCACTGGCATTTCTTACAGAACTCCAACCCAAAATTTGACAATTTGTATGCAGACACAGAAGACCAAGAATAGCCAAAGCAATCTTGAAAGCGAAAAATGGAGCTGGAGGAATCAGGCTCCCTGACTTCAGACGAAACTGCAAAGCTACAGGAATCAAGACAGTACGGTAGTGGCACCAAAACAGACATATGGATCCATGGAAGAGGATAGAAAGCCCAGAGATAAACACACGCACATATGGTCACCTTATCTTTGATAAAGGGGGCAAGAATATAGAGTGGAGAAAAGTCAGCCTCTTCAATAAGTGGTGTCGGGAAAACAGGACAGCTACATGTACAAGGATGAAAGGAGAAGACTCCCTAACACCACACACAAAAATAAACTCCAAATGGACTAAAGACCTAAATGTAAGGCCAGACACTCTCAAACTCTTAGAGGAAAGCATAAGCAGAACGCTCTATGACAGAAATCACTGCAAGATCCTTTTTGCACCACATGCTAGAAAAATGGAAATAAAAACAAAAATAAGCAAACGGGACCTAAGGGAACTTAAGAGCTTTTGCACGGCAAAGGAAACCATAAACAAGACCGACAGACAACCCTTAGAATGGAAGAAAATATTTACAAATGAAGCAACTGACAAAGGATTCATCTCCAAAACTTACAGGCGGCTCATGCAGCTCAATATCAAAAAAGCAAACAACCCAACCCAAAACTGGGCAGAAGACCTCAAGAGACAGTTCTCCAAAGAAGACATCCACACTGCCCACAAACACACGAAAGAATGCTCAACCTCATTAACCATTAGAGAAATGCAAATCAAAAGCACAATGAGATAGCATCTCACACCGGTCAGAGTGGCCCTCATCAAGAGACCTAGAAACAATCAATGCTGGAGAGGGGGGTGGAGAAAAGGCAACACTCTTGCACTGTTGGTGGGAAGGTAAATTGATACAGCCACTATGGAGAACTGTATGGAGGGTCCTTAAACAACTAAGATGAGAACTACCATACGACGCAGGAATCCCACTACTGGGAATATACCCAGAGAACACCGTAATTCAAAAAGACACACGCACCCCAATATTCATTTCAGCACTATTTACAATAGCCAGGTCATGGAAGCAAGCCACGTGCCCATCGACAGACGAATGGATAAAGAAGTTGTGGTACATATATACAATGGAATGTTACTCAGCCATTAAAAGGAACGAAACTGAGTCACTTGTTGAGACGTGGATGGATCTAGAGACTGTCATACAGAGTGAACTTAGCGAGAAAGAGAAAAACAAATGTCGTACATTAACGCATGTATGTGGCACCTAGACAAATGGTACAGACGAAGTGGTTTGCAGGGCAGAAGGTGAGACACAGATGTGGAGAACCAACGGATGGACACCAAGGGAGGAAAACCACAGTGGGGTGGGGATGGTGGTGTGCTGAATTGGGCAATGGGTGTGATATTTATACACTGATGTGTATAAAGTTGATGACTGCTTTTAAGAAATTAAAACTAAAAATAAAATTAAAGTTAAAAATATAGGGACATGAAAACAATATGGAAGAAATGGATATGTTATACTTTGCTGGGGGAATGTAGAATATGGCAAACAGTTTGCAAAATATCTTATCTTTCCTTCAACATTTACAGAGGTAGTTACCTCACGACCCCATAATTCCACTAGTGGGTATAACACAAGTGTTCTGGTCTGGGTTCCACAGAGAAACAGAAGCCACTAGCTGCCTGGGGGTGGGAGGGGAGGGAAGGGAGCAAGAGAGAGAGAGAGAGAGATTGAGATTGAGAGATTTTATTGAATTGGCCTAACGTGTGGTGGGGACTGGGAAGTCAAATTATTCAGGGCAGTCTGACAGACTGGAGACCGAGGAAAGAGCTGTGCATGCAGAATCGCGTTTTTCCTTGAAAGAGCAGTCTTTGCTCTTAAGGACTTGTGGACTGATCAAAAGATAAAGCCTCATCCCACATGATGCAGGCTGCATGTATTTGCTAGGGCTGCCAGGAGAAAGTACCAAGGACTGCATGTCTTAACAGAAATTAGGACATTGATATATACAGAGAGAGTAACACGACAAACATAGCCATCTACAACCCAAGCACACCAATCGTACTGAATGAGGGCAAAGCCTGATGGCTTCATTTTAACTTGATTACTGTCCTAAAGACCCTATCTCCAAAGACTGTGGAGTATATTTGCAACTTGTTTGTATTGAAGGAAGAAAATTCAGTCCAAACTACTGACTCCTGTAACCGCCCAAAATTCCTGTTCTTTTTTGCACGAAAAATGCGTTCACTTCATGCACTCCCTTCCTAAACCTCATTCTAGCAGCAAGTCTAAGTCCCAACTTTTATGTAAATAGCTTCTGAAACTGGTAAACTCTGAAGCCAGGCAACTTGGTTGCTTTCAAATACAACGGTGGAAAGGACACGTAAAGCTGTCACTGTTTTCAGGTGACACGATACTATACGTAGAGAATCCTAAAGAGGCTACCAGAAAACTAGTAGAGCTACTCAGTGAATTTGGTAAAGTAGCGGGATACAAAATTAATGCACAGAAGTCGCTGGCATTCCTATACACTAATGACGAAAAATCTGAAAGTGAACTGAAGGAAACACTCCTAGTTACCACTGCAACCAAATGAATAAAATGTCCAGGACTAAAAATACCTAAGGAGACAAAAGACCTGTATGCAGAACATTATAAGACACTGATGAATGAAATTAAAAATGATACCCACAGATGGAGCGATATATCATGTTCTTCGATTGGAAGAATCAATATTGTGAAAATGACTCTACTCCCCAAAGCAATCTAGAGATTTAATGCAATCCCCGTAAAACTACCACTGGCATTTCTTACAGAACTCCAACCCAAAATTTGACAATTTGTATGCAGACACAGAAGACCAAGAATAGCCAAAGCAATCTTGAAAGCGAAAAATGGAGCTGGAGGAATCAGGCTCCCTGACTTCAGACGAAACTGCAAAGCTACAGGAATCAAGACAGTACGGTAGTGGCACCAAAACAGACATATGGATCCATGGAAGAGGATAGAAAGCCCAGAGATAAACACACACACATATGGTCACCTTATCTTTGATAAAGGGGGCAAGAATATAGAGTGGAGAAAAGTCAGCCTCTTCAATAAGTGGTGTCGGGAAAACAGGACAGCTACATGTACAAGGATGAAAGGAGAAGACTCCCTAACACCACACACAAAAATAAACTCCAAATGGACTAAAGACCTAAATGTAAGGCCAGACACTCTCAAACTCTTAGAGGAAAGCATAAGCACAACGCTCTATGACAGAAATCACTGCAAGATCCTTTTTGCACCACATGCTAAAAAAATGGAAATAAAAACAAAAATAAGCAAACGGGACCTAAGGGAACTTAAGAGCTTTTGCACGGCAAAGGAAACCATAAACAAGACCGACAGACAACCCTTAGAATGGGAGAAAATATTTACAAATGAAGCAACTGACAAAGGATTCATCTCCAAAACTTACAGGCGGCACATGCAGCTCAATATCAAAAAAGCAAACAACCCAACCCAAAACTGGGCAGAAGACCTCAAGAGACAGTTCTCCAAAGAAGACATCCACACTGCCCACAAACACACGAAAGAATGCTCAACCTCATTAACCATTAGAGAAATGCAAATCAAAAGCACAATGAGATAGCATCTCACACCGGTCAGAGTGGCCCTCATCAAGAGACCTAGAAACAATCAATGCTGGAGAGGGGGGTGGAGAAAAGGCAACACTCTTGCACTGTTGGTGGGAAGGTAAATTGATACAGCCACTATGGAGAACTGTATGGAGGGTCCTTAAACAACTAAGACGAGAACTACCATACGGCGCAGGAATCCCACTACTGGGAATATACCCAGAGAACACCGTAATTCAAAAAGACACACGCACCCCAATATTCATTTCAGCACTATTTACAATAGCCAGGTCATGGAAGCAAGCCACGTGCCCATCGACAGACGAATGGATAAAGAAGTTGTGGTACATATATACAATGGAATGTTACTCAGCCATTAAAAGGAACGAAACTGAGTCACTTGTTGAGACGTGGATGGATCTAGAGACTGTCATACAGAGTGAACTTAGCGAGAAAGAGAAAAACAAATGTCGTACATTAACGCATGTATGTGGCACCTAGACAAATGGTACAGACGAAGTGGTTTGCAGGGCAGAAGGTGAGACACAGATGTGGAGAACCAACGGATGGACACCAAGGGAGGAAAACCACAGTGGGGTGGGGATGGTGGTGTGCTGAATTGGGCAATGGGTGTGATATTTATACACTGATGTGTATAAAGTTGATGACTGCTTTTAAGAAATTAAAACTAAAAATAAAATTAAAGTTAAAAATATAGGGACATGAAAACAATATGGAAGAAATGGATATGTTATACTTTGCTGGGGGGAATGTAGAATATGGCAAACAGTTTGCAAAATATCTTATCTTTCCTTCAACATTTACAGAGGTAGTTACCTCACGACCCCATAATTCCACTAGTGGGTATAACATAAGTGTTCTGGTCTGGGTTCCACAGAGAAACAGAAGCCACTAGCTGCCTGGGGGCGGGAGGGGAGGGAAGGGAGCAAGAGAGAGAGAGAGAGAGATTGAGATTGAGAGATTTTATTGAATTGGCCTAACGTGTGGTGGGGACTGGGAAGTCAAATTATTCAGGGCAGACTGACAGACTGGAGACCGAGGAAAGAGCTGTGCATGCAGAATCGCGTTTTTCCTTGAAAGAGCAGTCTTTTCTCTTAAGGACTTGTGGACTGATCAAAAGATAAAGCCTCATCCCACATGATGCAGGCTGCATGTATTTGCTAGGGCTGCCAGGAGAAAGTACCAAGGACTGCATGTCTTAACAGAAATTAGGACATTGATATATACAGAGAGAGTAACACGACAAACATAGCCATCTACAACCCAAGCACACCAATCGTACTGAATGAGGGCAAAGCCTGATGGCTTCATTTTAACTTGATTACTGTCCTAAAGACCCTATCTCCAAAGACTGTGGAGTATATTTGCAACTTGTTTGTATTGAAGGAAGAAAATTCAGTCCAAACTACTGACTCCTGTAACCGCCCAAAATTCCTGTTCTTTTTTGCACGAAAAATGCGTTCACTTCATGCACTCCCTTCCTAAACCTCATTCTAGCAGCAAGTCTAAGTCCCAACTTTTATGTAAATAGCTTCGGAAACTGGTAAACTCTGAAGCCAGGCAACTTGGTTGCTTTCAAATACAACGGTGGAAAGGACACGTAAAGCTGTCACTGTTTTCAGGTGACACGATACTATACGTAGAGAATCCTAAAGAGGCTACCAGAAAACTAGTAGAGCTACTCAGTGAATTTGGTAAAGTAGCGGGATACAAAATTAATGCACAGAAGTCGCTGGCATTCCTATACACTAATGACGAAAAATCTGAAAGTGAACTGAAGGAAACACTCCTAGTTACCACTGCAACCAAATGAATAAAATGTCCAGGACTAAAAATACCTAAGGAGACAAAAGACCTGTATGCAGAACATTATAAGACACTGATGAATGAAATTAAAAATGATACCCACAGATGGAGCGATATATCATGTTCTTCGATTGGAAGAATCAATATTGTGAAAATGACTCTACTCCCCAAAGCAATCTAGAGATTTAATGCAATCCCCGTAAAACTACCACTGGCATTTCTTACAGAACTCCAACCCAAAATTTGACAATTTGTATGCAGACACAGAAGACCAAGAATAGCCAAAGCAATCTTGAAAGCGAAAAATGGAGCTGGAGGAATCAGGCTCCCTGACTTCAGACGAAACTGCAAAGCTACAGGAATCAAGACAGTACGGTAGTGGCACCAAAACAGACATATGGATCCATGGAAGAGGATAGAAAGCCCAGAGATAAACACACGCACATATGGTCACCTTATCTTTGATAAAGGGGGCAAGAATATAGAGTGGAGAAAAGTCAGCCTCTTCAATATGTGGTGTCGGGAAAACAGGACAGCTACATGTACAAGGGTGAAAGAAGAAGACTCCCTAACACCACACACAAAAATAAACTCCAAATGGACTAAAGACCTAAATGTAAGGCCAGACACTCTCAAACACTTAGAGGAAAGCATAAGCAGAACGCTCTATGACAGAAATCACTGCAAGATCCTTTTTGCACCACATGCTAGAAAAATAAAAATAAGCAAACGGGACCTAAGGGAACTTAAGAGCTTTTGCACGGCAAAGGAAACCATAAACAAGACCGACAGACAACCCTTAGAATGGGAGAAAATATTTACAAATGAAGCAACTGACAAAGAATTCATCTCCAAAACTTACAGGCGGCACATGCAGCTCAATATCAAAAAAGCAAACAACCCAACCCAAAACTGGGCAGAAGACCTCAAGAGACAGTTCTCCAAAGAAGACATCCACACTGCCCACAAACACACGAAAGAATGCTCAACCTCATTAACCATTAGAGAAATGCAAATCAAAAGCACAATGAGATAGCATCTCACACCGGTCAGAGTGGCCCTCATCAAGAGACCTAGAAACAATCAATGCTGGAGAGGGGGGTGGAGAAAAGGCAACACTCTTGCACTGTTGGTGGGAAGGTAAATTGATACAGCCACTATGGAGAACTGTATGGAGGGTCCTTAAACAACTAAGACGAGAACTACCATACGGCGCAGGAATCCCACTACTGGGAATATACCCAGAGAACACCGTAATTCAAAAAGACACACGCACCCCAATATTCATTTCAGCACTATTTACAATAGCCAGGTCATGGAAGCAAGCCACGTGCCCATCGACAGATGAATGGATAAAGAAGTTGTGGTACATATATACAATGGAATGTTACTCAGCCATTAAAAGGAACGAAACTGAGTCACTTGTTGAGACGTGGATGGATCTAGAGACTGTCATACAGAGTGAACTTAGCGAGAAAGAGAAAAACAAATGTCGTACATTAACGCATGTATGTGGCACCTAGACAAATGGTACAGACGAAGTGGTTTGCAGGGCAGAAGGTGAGACACAGATGTGGAGAACCAACGGATGGACACCAAGGGAGGAAAACCACAGTGGGGTGGGGATGGTGGTGTGCTGAATTGGGCAATGGGTGTGATATTTATACACTGATGTGTATAAAGTTGATGACTGCTTTTAAGAAATTAAAACTAAAAATAAAATTAAAGTTAAAAATATAGGGACATGAAAACAATATGGAAGAAATGGATATGTTATACTTTGCTGGGGGGAATGTAGAATATGGCAAACAGTTTGCAAAATATCTTATCTTTCCTTCAACATTTACAGAGGTAGTTACCTCACGACCCCATAATTCCACTAGTGGGTATAACACAAGTGTTCTGGTCTGGGTTCCACAGAGAAACAGAAGCCACTAGCTGCCTGGGGGTGGGAGGGGAGGGAAGGGAGCAAGAGAGAGAGAGAGAGAGATTGAGATTGAGAGATTTTATTGAATTGGCCTAACGTGTGGTGGGGACTGGGAAGTCAAATTATTCAGGGCAGTCTGACAGACTGGAGACCGAGGAAAGAGCTGTGCATGCAGAATCGCGTTTTTCCTTGAAAGAGCAGTCTTTGCTCTTAAGGACTTGTGGACTCATCAAAAGATAAAGCCTCATCCCACATGATGCAGGCTGCATGTATTTGCTAGGGCTGCCAGGAGAAAGTACCAAGGACTGCATGTCTTAACAGAAATTAGGACATTGATATATACAGAGAGAGTAACACGACAAACATAGCCATCTACAACCCAAGCACACCAATCGTACTGAATGAGGGCAAAGCCTGATGGCTTCATTTTAACTTGATTACTGTCCTAAAGACCCTATCTCCAAAGACTGTGGAGTATATTTGCAACTTGTTTGTATTGAAGGAAGAAAATTCAGTCCAAACTACTGACTCCTGTAACCGCCCAAAATTCCTGTTCTTTTTTGCACGAAAAATGCGTTCACTTCATGCACTCCCTTCGTAAACCTCATTCTAGCAGCAAGTCTAAGTCCCAACTTTTATGTAAATAGCTTCTGAAACTGGTAAACTCTGAAGCCAGGCAACTTGGTTGCTTTCAAATACAACGGTGGAAAGGACACGTAAAGCTGTCACTGTTTTCAGGTGACACGATACTATACGTAGAGAATCCTAAAGAGGCTACCAGAAAACTAGTAGAGCTACTCAGTGAATTTGGTAAAGTAGCGGGATACAAAATTAATGCACAGAAGTCGCTGGCATTCCTATACACTAATGACGAAAAATCTGAAAGTGAACTGAAGGAAACACTCCTAGTTACCACTGCAACCAAATGAATAAAATGTCCAGGACTAAAAATACCTAAGGAGACAAAAGACCTGTATGCAGAACATTATAAGACACTGATGAATGAAATTAAAAATGATACCCACAGATGGAGCGATATATCATGTTCTTCGATTGGAAGAATCAATATTGTGAAAATGACTCTACTCCCCAAAGCAATCTAGAGATTTAATGCAATCCCCGTCAAACTACCACTGGCATTTCTTACAGAACTCCAACCCAAAATTTGACAATTTGTATGCAGACACAGAAGACCCCGAATAGCCAAAGCAATCTTGAAAGCGAAAAATGGAGCTGGAGGAATCAGGCTCCCTGACTTCAGACGAAACTGCAAAGCTACAGGAATCAAGACAGTACGGTAGTGGCACCAAAACAGACATATGGATCCATGGAACAGGATAGAAAGCCCAGAGATAAACACACGCACATATGGTCACCTTATCTTTGATAAAGGGGGCAAGAATATAGAGTGGAGAAAAGTCAGCCTCTTCAATAAGTGGTGTCGGGAAAACAGGACAGGTACATGTACAAGGATGAAAGGAGAAGACTCCCTAACACCACACACAAAAATAAACTCCAAATGGACTAAAGACCTAAATGTACGGCCAGACACTCTCAAACTCTTAGAGGAAAGCATAAGCAGAACGCTCTATGACAGAAATCACTGCAAGATCCTTTTTGCACCACATGCTAGAAAAATGGAAATAAAAACAAAAATAAGCAAACGGGACCTAAGGGAACTTAAGAGCTTTTGCACGGCAAAGGAAACCATAAACAAGACCGACAGACAACCCTTAGAATGGGAGAAAATATTTACAAATGAAGCAACTGACAAAGGATTCATCTCCAAAACTTACAGGCGGCACATGCAGCTCAATATCAAAAAAGCAAACAACCCAACCCAAAACTGGGCAGAAGACCTCAAGAGACAGTTCTCCAAAGAAGACATCCACACTGCCCACAAACACACGAAAGAATGCTCAACCTCATTAACCATTAGAGAAATGCAAATCAAAAGCACAATGAGATAGCATCTCACACCGGTCAGAGTGGCCCTCATCAAGAGACCTAGAAACAATCAATGCTGGAGAGGGGGGTGGAGAAAAGGGAACACTCTTGCACTGTTGGTGGGAAGGTAAATTGATACAGCCACTATGGAGAACTGTATGGAGGGTCCTTAAACAACTAAGACGAGAACTACCATACGAAGCAGGAATCCCACTACTGGGAATATACCCAGAGAACACCGTAATTCAAAAAGACACACGCACCCCAATATTCATTTCAGCACTATTTACAATAGCCAGGTCATGGAAGAAAGCCACGTGCCCATCGACAGACGAATGGATAAAGAAGTTGTGGTACATATATACAATGGAATGTTACTCAGCCATTAAAAGGAACGAAACTGAGTCACTTGTTGAGACGTGGATGGATCTAGAGACTGTCATACAGAGTGAACTTAGCGAGAAAGAGAAAAACAAATGTCGTACATTAACGCATGTATGTGGCACCTAGACAAATGGTACAGACGAAGTGGTTTGCAGGGCAGAAGGTGAGACACAGATGTGGAGAACCAACGGATGGACACCAAGGGAGGAAAACCACAGTGGGGTGGGGATGGTGGTGTGCTGAATTGGGCAATGGGTGTGATATTTATACACTGATGTGTATAAAGTTGATGACTGCTTTTAAGAAATTAAAACTAAAAATAAAATTAAAGTTAAAAATATAGGGACATGAAAACAATATGGAAGAAATGGATATGTTATACTTTGCTGGGGGGAATGTAGAATATGGCAAACAGTTTGCAAAATATCTTATCTTTCCTTCAACATTTACAGAGGTAGTTACCTCACGACCCCATAATTCCACTAGTGGGTATAACACAAGTGTTCTGGTCTGGGTTCCACAGAGAAACAGAAGCCACTAGCTGCCTGGGGGTGGGAGGGGAGGGAAGGGAGCAAGAGAGAGAGAGAGAGAGATTGAGATTGAGAGATTTTATTGAATTGGCCTAACGTGTGGTGGGGACTGGGAAGTCAAATTATTCAGGGCAGTCTGACAGACTGGAGACCGAGGAAAGAGCTGTGCATGCAGAATCGCGTTTTTCCTTGAAAGAGCAGTCTTTTCTCTTAAGGACTTGTGGACTGATCAAAAGATAAAGCCTCATCCCACATGATGCAGGCTGCATGTATTTGCTAGGGCTGCCAGGAGAAAGTACCAAGGACTGCATGTCTTAACAGAAATTAGGACATTGATATATACAGAGAGAGTAACACGACAAACATAGCCATCTACAACCCAAGCACACCAATCGTACTGAATGAGGGCAAAGCCTGATGGCTTCATTTTAACTTGATTACTGTCCTAAAGACCCTATCTCCAAAGACTGTGGAGTATATTTGCAACTTGTTTGTATTGAAGGAAGAAAATTCAGTCCAAACTACTGACTCCTGTAACCGCCCAAAATTCCTGTTCTTTTTTGCACGAAAAATGCGTTCACTTCATGCACTCCCTTCCTAAACCTCATTCTAGCAGCAAGTCTAAGTCCCAACTTTTATGTAAATAGCTTCTGAAACTGGTAAACTCTGAAGCCAGGCAACTTGGTTGCTTTCAAATACAACGGTGGAAAGGACACATAAAGCTGTCACTGTTTTCAGGTGACACGATACTATACGTAGAGAATCCTAAAGAGGCTACCAGAAAACTAGTAGAGCTACTCAGTGAATTTGGTAAAGTAGCGGGATACAAAATTAATGCACAGAAGTCGCTGGCATTCCTATACACTAATGACGAAAAATCTGAAAGTGAACTGAAGGAAACACTCCTAGTTACCACTGCAACCAAATGAATAAAATGTCCAGGACTAAAAATACCTAAGGAGACAAAAGACCTGTATGCAGAACATTATAAGACACTGATGAATGAAATTAAAAATGATACCCACAGATGGAGCGATATATCATGTTCTTCGATTGGAAGAATCAATATTGTGAAAATGACTCTACTCCCCAAAGCAATCTAGAGATTTAATGCAATCCCCGTCAAACTACCACTGGCATTTCTTACAGAACTCCAACCCAAAATTTGACAATTTGTATGCAGACACAGAAGACCCCGAATAGCCAAAGCAATCTTGAAAGCGAAAAATGGAGCTGGAGGAATCAGGCTCCCTGACTTCAGACGAAACTGCAAAGCTACAGGAATCAAGACAGTACGGTAGTGGCACCAAAACAGACATATGGATCCATGGAACAGGATAGAAAGCCCAGAGATAAACACACGCACATATGGTCACCTTATCTTTGATAAAGGGGGCAAGAATATAGAGTGGAGAAAAGTCAGCCTCTTCAATAAGTGGTGTCGGGAAAACAGGACAGGTACATGTACAAGGATGAAAGGAGAAGACTCCCTAACACCACACACAAAAATAAACTCCAAATGGACTAAAGACCTAAATGTAAGGCCAGACACTCTCAGACTCTTAGAGGAAAGCATAAGCAGAACGCTCTATGACAGAAATCACTGCAAGATCCTTTTTGAACTACATGCTAGAAAAATGGAAATAAAAACAAAAATCAGCAAACGGGACCTAAGGGAACTTAAGAGCTTTTGCACGGCAAAGGAAACAATAAACAAGACCGACAGACAACCCTTAGAATGGGAGAAAATATTTACAAATGAAGCAACTGACAAAGGATTCATCTCCAAAACTTACAGGCGGCACATGCAGCTCAATATCAAAAAAGCAAACAACCCAACCCAAAACTGGGCAGAAGACCTCAAGAGACAGTTCTCCAAAGAAGACATCCACACTGCCCACAAACACACGAAAGAATGCTCGACCTCATTAACCATTAGAGAAATGCAAATCAAAAGCACAATGAGATAGCATCTCACACCGGTCAGAGTGGCCCTCATCAAGAAACCTAGAAACAATCTATGCTGGAGAGGGGGGTGGAGAAAAGGCAACACTCTTGCACTGTTGGTGGGAAGGTAAATTGATACAGCCACTATGGAGAACTGTATGGAGGGTCCTTTAAAAACTAAGACGAGAACTACCAAACGACGCAGGAAAACCACTACTGGGAATATACCCAGAGAACACCGTAATTCAAAAAGACACATGCACCCCAATATTCATTTCAGCACTATTTACAATAGCCAGGTCATGGAAGCAAGCCACGTGCCCATCGACAGACGAATGGATAAAGAAGTTGTGGTACATATATACAATGGAATGTTACTCAGCCATTAAAAGGAACGAAACTGAGTCACTTGTTGAGACGTGGATGGATCTAGAGACTGTCATACAGAGTGAACTTAGCGAGAAAGAGAAAAACAAATGTCGTACATTAACGCATGTATGTGGCACCTAGACAAATGGTACAGACGAAGTGGTTTGCAGGGCAGAAGGTGAGACACAGATGTGGAGAACCAACGGATGGACACCAAGGGAGGAAAACCACAGTGGGGTGGGGATGGTGGTGTGCTGAATTGGGCAATGGGTGTGATATTTATACACTGATGTGTATAAAGTTGATGACTGCTTTTAAGAAATTAAAACTAAAAATAAAATTAAAGTTAAAAATATAGGGACATGAAAACAATATGGAAGAAATGGATATGTTATACTTTGCTGGGGGGAATGTAGAATATGGCAAACAGTTTGCAAAATATCTTATCTTTCCTTCAACATTTACAGAGGTAGTTACCTCACGACCCCATAATTCCACTAGTGGGTATAACACAAGTGTTCTGGTCTGGGTTCCACAGAGAAACAGAAGCCACTAGCTGCCTGGGGGTGGGAAGGGAGGGAAGGGAGCAAGAGAGAGAGAGAGAGAGATTGAGATTGAGAGATTTTATTGAATTGGCCTAACGTGTGGTGGGGACTGGGAAGTCAAATTATTCAGGGCAGTCTGACAGACTGGAGACCGAGGACACCGCTGTGCATGCAGAATCGCGTTTTTCCTTGAAAGAGCAGTCTTTTCTCTTAAGGACTTGTGGACTGATCAAAAGATAAAGCCTCATCCCACATGATGCAGGCTGCATGTATTTGCTAGGGCTGCCAGGAGAAAGTACCAAGGACTGCATGTCTTAACAGAAATTAGGACATTGATATATACAGAGAGAGTAACACGACAAACATAGCCATCTACAACCCAAGCACACCAATCGTACTGAATGAGGGCAAAGCCTGATGGCTTCATTTTAACTTGATTACTGTCCTAAAGACCCTATCTCCAAAGACTGTGGAGTATATTTGCAACTTGTTTGTATTGAAGGAAGAAAATTCAGTCCAAACTACTGAATCCTGTAACCGCCCAAAATTCCTGTTCTCTTTTGCACGAAAAATGCATTCACTTCATGCACTCCCTTCGTAAACCTCATTCTAGCAGCAAGTCTAAGTCCCAACTTTTATGTAAATAGCTTCTGAAACTGGTAAACTCTGAAGCCAGGCAACTTGGTTGCTTTCAAATACAACGGTGGAAAGGACACGTAAAGCTGTCACTGTTTTCAGGTGACACGATACTATACGTAGAGAATCCTAAAGAGGCTACCAGAAAACTAGTAGAGCTACTCAGTGAATTTGGTAAAGTAGCGGGATACAAAATTAATGCACAGAAGTCGCTGGCATTCCTATACACTAATGACGAAAAATCTGAAAGTGAACTGAAGGAAACACTCCTAGTTACCACTGCAACCAAATGAATAAAATGTCCAGGACTAAAAATACCTAAGGAGACAAAAGACCTGTATGCAGAACATTATAAGACACTGATGAATGAAATTAAAAATGATACCCACAGATGGAGCGATATATCATGTTCTTCGATTGGAAGAATCAATATTGTGAAAATGACTCTACTCCCCAAAGCAATCTAGAGATTTAATGCAATCCCCGTCAAACTACCACTGGCATTTCTTACAGAACTCCAACCCAAAATTTGACAATTTGTATGCAGACACAGAAGACCCCGAATAGCCAAAGCAATCTTGAAAGCGAAAAATGGAGCTGGAGGAATCAGGCTCCCTGACTTCAGACGAAACTGCAAAGCTACAGGAATCAAGACAGTACGGTAGTGGCACCAAAACAGACATATGGATCCATGGAACAGGATAGAAAGCCCAGAGATAAACAGACGCACATATGGTCACCTTATCTTTGATAAAGGGGGCAAGAATATAGAGTGGAGAAAAGTCAGCCTCTTCAATAAGTGGTGTCGGGAAAACAGGACAGGTACATGTACAAGGATGAAAGGAGAAGACTCCCTAACACCACACACAAAAATAAACTCCAAATGGACTAAAGACCTAAATGTAAGGCCAGACACTCTCAAACTCTTAGAGGAAAGCATAAGCAGAACGCTCTATGACAGAAATCACTGCAAGATCCTTTTTGAACCACATGCTAGAAAAATGGAAATAAAAACAAAAATAAGCAAACGGGACCTAAGGGAAATTAAGAGCTTTGGCACGGCAAAGGAAACCATAAACAAGACCGACAGACAACCCTTAGAATGGGAGAAAATATTTACAAATGAAGCAGCTGACAAAGGATTCCTCTCCAATCTTACAGGCGGCACATGCAGCTCAATATCAAAAAAGCAAACAACCCAACCCAAAACTGGGCAGAAGACCTCAAGAGACAGTTCTCCAAAGAAGACATCCACACTGCCCACAAACACAGGAAAGAATGCTCGACCTCATTAACCATTAGAGAAATGCAAATCAAAAGCACAATGAGATAGCATCTCACACCGGTCAGAGTGGCCCTCATCAAGAAACCTAGAAACAATCTATGCTGGAGAGGGGGGTGGAGAAAAGGCAACACTCTTGCACTGTTGGTGGGAAGGTAAATTGATACAGCCACTATGGAGAACTGTATGGAGGGTCCTTAAACAACTAAGACGAGAACTACCATCCGACGCAGGAAACCCACTACTGGGAATATACCCAGAGAACACCGTAATTCAAAAAGACACACGCACCCCAATATTCATTTCAGCACTATTTACAATAGCCAGGTCATGGAAGCAAGCCACGTGCCCATCGACAGACGAATGGATAAAGAAGTTGTGGTACATATATACAATGGAATGTTACTCAGCCATTAAAAGGAACGAAACTGAGTCACTTGTTGAGACGTGGATGGATCTAGAGACTGTCATACAGAGTGAACTTAGCGAGAAAGAGAAAAACAAATGTCGTACATTAACGCATGTATGTGGCACCTAGACAAATGGTACAGACGAAGTGGTTTGCAGGGCAGAAGTTGAGACACAGATGTGGAGAACCAACGGATGGACACCAAGGGAGGAAAACCACAGTGGGGTGGGGATGGTGGTGTGCTGAATTGGGCAATGGGTGTGATATTTATACACTGATGTGTATAATGTTGATGACTGCTTTTAAGAAATTAAAACTAAAAATAAAATTAAAGTTAAAAATATAGGGACATGAAAACAATATGGAAGAAATGGATATGTTATACTTTGCTGGGGGGAATGTAGAATATGGCAAACAGTTTGCAAAATATCTTATCTTTCCTTCAACATTTACAGAGGTAGTTACCTCACGACCCCATAATTCCACTAGTGGGTATAACACAAGTGTTCTGGTCTGGGTTCCACAGAGAAACAGAAGCCACTAGCTGCCTGGGGGTGGGAGGGGAGGGAAGGGAGCAAGAGAGAGAGAGAGAGAGATTGAGATTGAGAGATTTTATTGAATTGGCCTAACGTGTGGTGGGGACTGGGAAGTCAAATTATTCAGGGCAGTCTGACAGACTGGAGACCGAGGACACCGCTGTGCATGCAGAATCGCGTTTTTCCTTGAAAGAGCAGTCTTTTCTCTTAAGGACTTGTGGACTGATCAAAAGATAAAGCCTCATCCCACATGATGCAGGCTGCATGTATTTGCTAGGGCTGCCAGGAGAAAGTACCAAGGACTGCATGTCTTAACAGAAATTAGGACATTGATATATACAGAGAGAGTAACACGACAAACATAGCCATCTACAACCCAAGCACACCAATCGTACTGAATGAGGGCAAAGCCTGATGGCTTCATTTTAACTTGATTACTGTCCTAAAGACCCTATCTCCAAAGACTGTGGAGTATATTTGCAACTTGTTTGTATTGAAGGAAGAAAATTCAGTCCAAACTACTGACTCCTGTAACCGCCCAAAATTCCTGTTCTATTTGCACGAAAAATGCGTTCACTTCATGCACTCCCTTCGTAAACCTCATTCTAGCAGCAAGTCTAAGTCCCAACTTTTATGTAAATAGCTTCTGAAACTGGTAAACTCTGAAGCCAGGCAACTTGGTTGCTTTCAAATACAATGGTGGAAAGGAGACGTAAAGCTGTCACTGTTTTCAGGTGACACGATACTATACGTAGAGAATCCTAAAGAGGCTACCAGAAAACTAGTAGAGCTACTCAGTGAATTTGGTAAAGTAGCGGGATACAAAATTAATGCACAGAAGTCGCTGGCATTCCTATACACTAATGACGAAAAATCTGAAAGTGAACTGAAGGAAACACTCCTAGTTACCACTGCAACCAAATGAATAAAATGTCCAGGACTAAAAATACCTAAGGAGACAAAAGACCTGTATGCAGAACATTATAAGACACTGATGAATGAAATTAAAAATGATACCCACAGATGGAGCGATATATCATGTTCTTCGATTGGAAGAATCAATATTGTGAAAATGACTCTACTCCCCAAAGCAATCTAGAGATTTAATGCAATCCCCGTCAAACTACCACTGGCATTTCTTACAGAACTCCAACCCAAAATTTGACAATTTGTATGCAGACACAGAAGACCCCGAATAGCCAAAGCAATCTTGAAAGCGAAAAATGGAGCTGGAGGAATCAGGCTCCCTGACTTCAGACGAAACTGCAAAGCTACAGGAATCAAGACAGTATGGTAGTGGCACCAAAACAGACATATGGATCCATGGAAGAGGATAGAAAGCCCAGAGATAAACACACGCACATATGGTCACCTTATCTTTGATAAAGGGGGCAAGAATATAGAGTGGAGAAAAGTCAGCCTCTTCAATAAGTGGTGTCGGGAAAACAGGACAGCTACATGTACAAGGATGAAAGGAGAAGACTCCCTAACACCACACACAAAAATAAACTCCAAATGGACTAAAGACCTAAATGTAAGGCCAGACACTCTCAAACTCTTAGAGGAAAGCATAAGCAGAACGCTCTATGACAGAAATCACTGCAAGATCCTTTTTGAACCACATGCTAGAAAAATGGAAATAAAAACAAAAATAAGCAAACGGGACCTAAGGGAACTTAAGAGCTTTTGCACGGCAAAGGAAACCATAAACAAGACCGACAGACAACCCTTAGAATGGGAGAAAATATTTACAAATGAAGCAACTGACAAAGGATTCATCTCTAAAACTTACAGGCGGCTCATGCAGCTCAATATCAAAAAAGCAAACAACCCAACCCAAAACTGGGCAGAAGACCTCAAGAGACAGTTCTCCAAAGAAGACATCCACACTGCCCACAAACACACGAAAGAATGCTCAACCTCATTAACCATTAGAGAAATGCAAATCAAAAGCACAATGAGATAGCATCTCACACCGGTCAGAGTGGCCCTCATCAAGAAACCTAGAAACAATCTATGCTGGAGAGGGGGGTGGAGAAAAGGCAACACTCTTGCACTGTTGGTGGGAAGGTAAATTGATACAGCCACTATGGAGAACTGTATGGAGGGTCCTTAAACAACTAAGACGAGAACTACCATACGACGCAGGAAACCCACTACTGGGAATATACCCAGAGAACACCGTAATTCAAAAAGACACACGCACCCCAATATTCATTTCAGCACTATTTACAATAGCCAGGTCATGGAAGCAAGCCACGTGCCCATCGACAGACGAATGGATAAAGAAGTTGTGGTACATATATACAATGGAATGTTACTCAGCCATTAAAAGGAACGAAACTGAGTCACTTGTTGAGACGTGGATGGATCTAGAGACTGTCATACAGAGTGAACTTAGAGAGAAAGAGAAAAACAAATGTCGTACATTAACGCATGTATGTGGCACCTAGACAAATGGTACAGACGAAGTGGTTTGCAGGGCAGAAGTTGAGAAACAGATGTGGAGAACCAACGGATGGACACCAAGGGAGGAAAACCACAGTGGGGTGGGGATGGTGGTGTGCTGAATTGGGCAATGGGTGTGATATTTATACACAGATGTGTATAAAGTTGATGACTGCTTTTAAGAAATTAAAACTAAAAATAAAATTAAAGTTAAAAATATAGGGACATGAAAACAATATGGAAGAAATGGATATGTTATACTTTGCTGGGGGGAATGTAGAATATGGCAAACAGTTTGCAAAATATCTTATCTTTCCTTCAACATTTACAGAGGTAGTTACCTCACGACCCCATAATTCCACTAGTGGGTATAACACAAGTGTTCTGGTCTGGGTTTCACAGAGAAACAGAAGCCACTAGCTGCCTGGGGGTGGGAGGGGAGGGAAGGGAGCAAGAGAGAGAGAGAGAGAGATTGAGATTGAGAGATTTTATTGAATTGGCCTAACGTGTGGTGGGGACTGGGAAGTCAAATTATTCAGGGCAGTCTGACAGACTGGAGACCGAGGAAAGAGCTGTGCATGCAGAATCGCGTTTTTCCTTGAAAGAGCAGTCTTTTCTCTTAAGGACTTGTGGACTTATCAAAAGATAAAGCCTCATCCCGCATGATGCAGGCTGCATGTATTTGCTAGGGCTGCCAGGAGAAAGTACCAAGGACTGCATGTCTTAACAGAAATTAGGACATTGATATATACAGAGAGAGTAACACGACAAACATAGCCATCTACAACCCAAGCACACCAATCGTACTGAATGAGGGCAAAGCCTGATGGCTTCATTTTAACTTGATTACTGTCCTAAAGACCCTATCTCCAAAGACTGTGGAGTATATTTGCAACTTGTTTGTATTGAAGGAAGAAAATTCAGTCCAAACTACTGACTCCTGTAACCGCCCAAAATTCCTGTTCTTTTTTGCACGAAAAATGCGTTCACTTCATGCACTCCCTTCCTAAACCTCATTCTAGCAGCAAGTCTAAGTCCCAACTTTTATGTAAATAGCTTCTGAAACTGGTAAACTCTGAAGCCAGGCAACTTGGTTGCTTTCAAATACAACGGTGGAAAGGACACGTAAAGCTGTCACTGTTTTCAGGCGACACGATACTATACGTAGAGAATCCTAAAGAGGCTACCAGAAAACTAGTAGAGCTACTCAGTGAATTTGGTAAAGTAGCGGGATACAAAATTAATGCACAGAAGTCGCTGGCATTCCTATACACTAATGACGAAAAATCTGAAAGTGAACTGAAGGAAACACTCCTAGTTACCACTGCAACCAAATGAATAAAATGTCCAGGACTAAAAATACCTAAGGAGACAAAAGACCTGTATGCAGAACATTATAAGACACTGATGAATGAAATTAAAAATGATACCCACAGATGGAGCGATATATCATGTTCTTCGATTGGAAGAATCAATATTGTGAAAATGACTCTACTCCCCAAAGCAATCTAGAGATTTAATGCAATCCCCGTCAAACTACCACTGGCATTTCTTACAGAACTCCAACCCAAAATTTGACAATTTGTATGCAGACACAGAAGACCCCGAATAGCCAAAGCAATCTTGAAAGCGAAAAATGGAGCTGGAGGAATCAGGCTCCCTGACTTCAGACGAAACTGCAAAGCTACAGGAATCAAGACAGTACGGTAGTGGCACCAAAACAGACATATGGATCCATGGAACAGGATAGAAAGCCCAGAGATAAACACACGCACATATGGTCACCTTATCTTTGATAAAGGGGGCAAGAATATAGAGTGGAGAAAAGTCAGCCTCTTCAATAAGTGGTGTCGGGAAAACAGGACAGGTACATGTACAAGGATGAAAGGAGAAGACTCCCTAACACCACACACAAAAATAAACTCCAAATGGACTAAAGACCTAAATGTAAGGCCAGACACTCTCAAACTCTTAGAGGAAAGCATAAGCAGAACGCTCTATGACAGAAATCACTGCAAGATCCTTTTTGCACCACATGCTAGAAAAATGGAAATAAAAACAAAAATAAGCAAACGGGACCTAAGGGAACTTAAGAGCTTTTGCACGGCAAAGGAAACCATAAACAGGACCGACAGACAACCCTTAGAATGGGAGAAAATATTTACAAATGAAGCAACTGACAAAGGATTCATCTCCAAAACTTACAGGCGGCACATGCAGCTCAATATCAAAAAAGCAAACAACCCAAGCCAAAACTGGGCAGAAGACCTCAAGAGACAGTTCTCCAAAGAAGACATCCACACTGCCCACAAACACACGAAAGAATGCTCGACCTCATTAACCATTAGAGAAATGCAAATGAAAAGCACAATGAGATAGCATCTCACACCGGTCAGAGTGGCCCTCATCAAGAAACCTAGAAACAATCTATGCTGGAGAGGGGGGTGGAGAAAAGGCAACACTCTTGCACTGTTGGTGGGAAGGTAAATTGATACAGCCACTATGGAGAACTGTATGGATGGTCCTTAAACAACTAAGACGAGAACTACCATACGACGCAGGAAACCCACTACTGGGAATATACCCAGAGAACACCGTAATTCAAAAAGACACACGCACCCCAATATTCATTTCAGCACTATTTACAATAGCCAGGTCATGGAAGCAAGCCACGTGCCCATCGACAGACGAATGGATAAAGAAGTTGTGGTACATATATACAATGGAATGTTACTCAGCCATTAAAAGGAACGAAACTGAGTCACTTGTTGAGACGTGGATGGATCTAGAGACTGTCATACAGAGTGAACTTAGCGAGAAAGAGAAAAACAAATGTCGTACATTAACGCATGTATGTGGCACCTAGACAAATGGTACAGACGAAGTGGTTTGCAGGGCAGAAGGTGAGACACAGATGTGGAGAACCAACGGATGGACACCAAGGGAGGAAACCACAGTGGGGTGGGGATGGTGGTGTGCTGAATTGGGCAATGGGTGTGATATTTATACACTGATGTGTATAAAGTTGATGACTGCTTTTAAGAAATTAAAACTAAAAATAAAATTAAAGTTAAAAATATAGGGACATGAAAACAATATGGAAGAAATGGATATGTTATACTTTGCTGGGGGGAAGGTAGAATATGGCAAACAGTTTGCAAAATATCTTATCTTTCCTTCAACATTTACAGAGGTAGTTACCTCACGACACCATAATTCCACTAGTGGGTATAACACAAGTGTTCTGGTCTGGGTTCCACAGAGAAACAGAAGCCACTAGCTGCCTGGGGGTGGGAGGGTAGGGAAGGGAGCAAGAGAGAGAGAGAGAGAGATTGAGATTGAGAGATTTTATTGAATTGGCCTAACGTGTGGTGGGGACTGGGAAGTCAAATTATTCAGGGCAGTCTGACAGACTGGAGACCGAGGAAAGAGCTGTGCATGCAGAATCGCGTTTTTCCTTGAAAGAGCAGTCTTTTCTCTTAAGGACTTGTGGACTGATCAAAAGATAAAGCCTCATCCCACATGATGCAGGCTGCATGTATTTGCTAGGGCTGCCAGGAGAAAGTACCAAGGACTGCATGTCTTAACAGAAATTAGGACATTGATATATACAGAGAGAGTAACACGACAAACATAGCCATCTACAACCCAAGCACACCAATCGTACTGAATGAGGGCAAAGCCTGATGGCTTCATTTTAACTTGATTACTGTCCTAAAGACCCTATCTCCAAAGACTGTGGAGTATATTTGCAACTTGTTTGTATTGAAGGAAGAAAATTCAGTCCAAACTACTGACTCCTGTAACCGCCCAAAATTCCTGTTCTATTTGCACGAAAAATGCGTTCACTTCATGCACTCCCTTCGTAAACCTCATTCTAGCAGCAAGTCTAAGTCCCAACTTTTATGTAAATAGCTTCTGAAACTGGTAAACTCTGAAGCCAGGCAACTTGGTTGCTTTCAAATACAATGGTGGAAAGGAGACGTAAAGCTGTCACTGTTTTCAGGTGACACGATACTATACGTAGAGAATCCTAAAGAGGCTACCAGAAAACTAGTAGAGCTACTCAGTGAATTTGGTAAAGTAGCGGGATACAAAATTAATGCACAGAAGTCGCTGGCATTCCTATACACTAATGACGAAAAATCTGAAAGTGAACTGAAGGAAACACTCCTAGTTACCACTGCAACCAAATGAATAAAATGTCCAGGACTAAAAATACCTAAGGAGACAAAAGACCTGTATGCAGAACATTATAAGACACTGATGAATGAAATTAAAAATGATACCCACAGATGGAGCGATATATCATGTTCTTCGATTGGAAGAATCAATATTGTGAAAATGACTCTACTCCCCAAAGCAATCTAGAGATTTAATGCAATCCCCGTCAAACTACCACTGGCATTTCTTACAGAACTCCAACCCAAAATTTGACAATTTGTATGCAGACACAGAAGACCCCGAATAGCCAAAGCAATCTTGAAAGCGAAAAATGGAGCTGGAGGAATCAGGCTCCCTGACTTCAGACGAAACTGCAAAGCTACAGGAATCAAGACAGTATGGTAGTGGCACCAAAACAGACATATGGATCCATGGAAGAGGATAGAAAGCCCAGAGATAAACACACGCACATATGGTCACCTTATCTTTGATAAAGGGGGCAAGAATATAGAGTGGAGAAAAGTCAGCCTCTTCAATAAGTGGTGTCGGGAAAACAGGACAGCTACATGTACAAGGATGAAAGGAGAAGACTCCCTAACACCACACACAAAAATAAACTCCAAATGGACTAAAGACCTAAATGTAAGGCCAGACACTCTCAAACTCTTAGAGGAAAGCATAAGCAGAACGCTCTATGACAGAAATCACTGCAAGATCCTTTTTGAACCACATGCTAGAAAAATGGAAATAAAAACAAAAATAAGCAAACGGGACCTAAGGGAACTTAAGAGCTTTTGCACGGCAAAGGAAACCATAAACAAGACCGACAGACAACCCTTAGAATGGGAGAAAATATTTACAAATGAAGCAACTGACAAAGGATTCATCTCCAAAACTTACAGGCGGCTCATGCAGCTCAATATCAAAAAAGCAAACAACCCAACCCAAAACTGGGCAGAAGACCTCAAGAGACAGTTCTCCAAAGAAGACATCCACACTGCCCACAAACACACGAAAGAATGCTCAACCTCATTAACCATTAGAGAAATGCAAATCAAAAGCACAATGAGATAGCATCTCACACCGGTCAGAGTGGCCCTCATCAAGAAACCTAGAAACAATCTATGCTGGAGAGGGGGGTGGAGAAAAGGCAACACTCTTGCACTGTTGGTGGGAAGGTAAATTGATACAGCCACTATGGAGAACTGTATGGAGGGTCCTTAAACAACTAAGACGAGAACTACCATACGACGCAGGAAACCCACTACTGGGAATATACCCAGAGAACACCGTAATTCAAAAAGACACACGCACCCCAATATTCATTTCAGCACTATTTACAATAGCCAGGTCATGGAAGCAAGCCACGTGCCCATCGACAGACGAATGGATAAAGAAGTTGTGGTACATATATACAATGGAATGTTACTCAGCCATTAAAAGGAACGAAACTGAGTCACTTGTTGAGACGTGGATGGATCTAGAGACTGTCATACAGAGTGAACTTAGCGAGAAAGAGAAAAACAAATGTCGTACATTAACGCATGTATGTGGCACCTAGACAAATGGTACAGACGAAGTGGTTTGCAGGGCAGAAGTTGAGAAACAGATGTGGAGAACCAACGGATGGACACCAAGGGAGGAAAACCACAGTGGGGTGGGGATGGTGGTGTGCTGAATTGGGCAATGGGTGTGATATTTATACACAGATGTGTATAAAGTTGATGACTGCTTTTAAGAAATTAAAACTAAAAATAAAATTAAAGTTAAAAATATAGGGACAAGAAAACAATATGGAAGAAATGGATATGTTATACTTTGCTGGGGGGAATGTAGAATATGGCAAACAGTTTGCAAAATATCTTATCTTTCCTTCAACATTTACAGAGGTAGTTACCTCACGACCCCATAATTCCACTAGTGGGTATAACACAAGTGTTCTGGTCTGGGTTTCACAGAGAAACAGAAGCCACTAGCTGCCTGGGGGTGGGAGGGGAGGGAAGGGAGCAAGAGAGAGAGAGAGAGAGATTGAGATTGAGAGATTTTATTGAATTGGCCTAACGTGTGGTGGGGACTGGGAAGTCAAATTATTCAGGGCAGTCTGACAGACTGGAGACCGAGGAAAGAGCTGTGCATGCAGAATCGCGTTTTTCCTTGAAAGAGCAGTCTTTTCTCTTAAGGACTTGTGGACTGATCAAAAGATAAAGCCTCATCCCACATGATGCAGGCTGCATGTATTTGCTAGGGCTGCCAGGAGAAAGTACCAAGGACTGCATGTCTTAACAGAAATTAGGACATTGATATATACAGAGAGAGTAACACGACAAACATAGCCATCTACAACCCAAGCACACCAATCGTACTGAATGAGGGCAAAGCCTGATGGCTTCATTTTAACTTGATTACTGTCCTAAAGACCCTATCTCCAAAGACTGTGGAGTATATTTGCAACTTGTTTGTATTGAAGGAAGAAAATTCAGTCCAAACTACAGACTCCTGTAACCGCCCAAAATTCCTGTTCTTTTTTGCACGAAAAATGCGTTCACTTCATGCACTCCCTTCCTAAACCTCATTCTAGCAGCAAGTCTAAGTCCCAACTTTTATGTAAATAGCTTCTGAAACTGGTAAACTCTGAAGCCAGGCAACTTGGTTGCTTTCAAATACAACGGTGGAAAGGACACGTAAAGCTGTCACTGTTTTCAGGCGACACGATACTATACGTAGAGAATCCTAAAGAGGCTACCAGAAAACTAGTAGAGCTACTCAGTGAATTTGGTAAAGTAGCGGGATACAAAATTAATGCACAGAAGTCGCTGGCATTCCTATACACTAATGACGAAAAATCTGAAAGTGAA
The DNA here is from genome assembly GCF_028564815.1 of Eubalaena glacialis. Classification (NCBI taxonomy): domain Eukaryota; kingdom Metazoa; phylum Chordata; class Mammalia; order Artiodactyla; family Balaenidae; genus Eubalaena; species Eubalaena glacialis. The sequence goes on from NW_026871152.1 coordinate 128,675, forward strand.
CTGAAGGAAACACTCCTAGTTACCACTGCAACCAAATGAATAAAATGTCCAGGACTAAAAATACCTAAGGAGACAAAAGACCTGTATGCAGAACATTATAAGACACTGATGAATGAAATTAAAAATGATACCCACAGATGGAGCGATATATCATGTTCTTCGATTGGAAGAATCAATATTGTGAAAATGACTCTACTCCCCAAAGCAATCTAGAGATTTAATGCAATCCCCGTCAAACTACCACTGGCATTTCTTACAGAACTCCAACCCAAAATTTGACAATTTGTATGCAGACACAGAAGACCCCGAATAGCCAAAGCAATCTTGAAAGCGAAAAATGGAGCTGGAGGAATCAGGCTCCCTGACTTCAGACGAAACTGCAAAGCTACAGGAATCAAGACAGTACGGTAGTGGCACCAAAACAGACATATGGATCCATGGAACAGGATAGAAAGCCCAGAGATAAACACACGCACATATGGTCACCTTATCTTTGATAAAGGGGGCAAGAATATACAGTGGAGAAAAGTCAGCCTCTTCAATAAGTGGTGTCGGGAAAACAGGACAGGTACATGTACAAGGATGAAAGGAGAAGACTCCCTAACACCACACACAAAAATAAACTCCAAATGGACTAAAGACCTAAATGTAAGGCCAGACACTCTCAAACTCTTAGAGGAAAGCATAAGCAGAACGCTCTATGACAGAAATCACTGCAAGATCCTTTTTGAACCACATGCTAGAAAAATGGAAATAAAAACAAAAATAAGCAAACGGGACCTAAGGGAACTTAAGAGCTTTGGCACGGCAAAGGAAACCATAAACAAGACCGACAGACAACCCTTAGAATGGGAGAAAATATTTACAAATGAAGCAACTGACAAAGGATTCATCTCCAGAACTTACAGGCGGCACATGCAGCTCAATATGAAAAAAGCAAACAACCCAACCGAAAACTGGGTAGAAGACCTCAAGAGACAGTTCTCCAAAGAAGACATCCACACTGCCCACAAACACAGGAAAGAATGCTCGACCTCATTAACCATTAGAGAAATGCAAATCAAAAGCACAATGAGATAGCATCTCACACCGGTCAGAGTGGCCCTCATCAAGAAACCTAGAAACAATCAATGCTGGAGAGGGGGGTGGAGAAAAGGGAACACTCTTGCACTGTTGGTGGGAAGGTAAATTGATACAGCCACTATGGAGAACTGTATGGAGGGTCCTTCAACAACTAAGACGAGAACTACCATACGACGCAGGAATCCCACTACTGGGAATATACCCAGAGAACACCGTAATTCAAAAAGACACACGCACCCCAATATTCATTTCAGCACTATTTACAATAGCCAGGTCATGGAAGCAAGCCACGTGCCCATCGACAGACGAATGGATAAAGAAGTTGTGGTACATATATACAATGGAATGTTACTCAGCCATTAAAAGGAACGAAACTGAGTCACTTGTTGAGACGTGGATGGATCTAGAGACTGTCATACAGAGTGAACTTAGCGAGAAAGAGAAAAACAAATGTCGTACATTAACGCATGTATGTGGCACCTAGACAAATGGTACAGACGAAGTGGTTTGCAGGGCAGAAGGTGAGACACAGATGTGGAGAACCAACGGATGGACACCAAGGGAGGAAAACCACAGTGGGGTGGGGATGGTGGTGTGCTGAATTGGGCAATGGGTGTGATATTTATACACTGATGTGTATAAAGTTGATGACTGCTTTTAAGAAATTAAAACTAAAAATAAAATTAAAGTTAAAAATATAGGGACATGAAAACAATTTGGAAGAAATGGATATGTTACACTTTGCTGGGGGGAAGGTAGAATATGGCAAACAGTGTGCAAAATATCTTATCTTTCCTTCAACATTTACAGAGGTAGTTACCTCACGACCCCATAATTCCACTAGTGGGTATAACACAAGTGTTCTGGTCTGGGTTCCACAGAGAAACAGAAGCCACTAGCTGCCTGGGGGTGGGAGGGGAGGGAAGGGAGCAAGAGAGAGAGAGAGAGAGATTGAGATTGAGAGATTTTATTGAATTGGCCTAACGTGTGGTGGGGACTGGGAAGTCAAATTATTCAGGGCAGTCTGACAGACTGGAGACCGAGGAAAGAGCTGTGCATGCAGAATCGCGTTTTTCCTTGAAAGAGCAGTCTTTTCTCTTAAGGACTTGTGGACTGATCAAAAGATAAAGCCTCATCCCACATGATGCAGGCTGCATGTATTTGCTAGGGCTGCCAGGAGAAAGTACCAAGGACTGCATGTCTTAACAGAAATTAGGACATTGATATATATAGAGAGAGTAACACGACAAACATAGCCATCTACAACCCAAGCACACCAATCGTACTGAATGAGGGCAAAGCCTGATGGCTTCATTTTAACTTGATTACTGTCCTAAAGACCCTATCTCCAAAGACTGTGGAGTATATTTGCAACTTGTTTGTATTGAAGGAAGAAAATTCAGTCCAAACTACTGACTCCTCTAACCGCCCAAAATTCCTGTTCTCTTTTGCACGAAAAATGCGTTCACTTCATGCACTCCCTTCGTAAACCTCATTCTAGCAGCAAGTCTAAGTCCCAACTTTTATGTAAATAGCTTCTGAAACTGGTAAACTCTGAAGCCAGGCAACTTGGTTGCTTTCAAATACAACGGTGGAAAGGACACGTAAAGCTGTCACTGTTTTCAGGTGACACGATACTATACGTAGAGAATCCTAAAGAGGCTACCAGAAAACTAGTAGAGCTACTCAGTGAATTTGGTAAAGTAGCGGGATACAAAATTTATGCACAGAAGTCGCTGGCATTCCTATACACTAATGACGAAAAATCTGAAAGTGAACTGAAGGAAACACTCCTAGTTACCACTGCAACCAAATGAATAAAATGTCCAGGACTAAAAATACCTAAGGAGACAAAAGACCTGTATGCAGAACATTATAAGACACTGATGAATGAAATTAAAAATGATACCCACAGATGGAGCGATATATCATGTTCTTCGATTGGAAGAATCAATATTGTGAAAATGACTCTACTCCCCAAAGCAATCTAGAGATTTAATGCAATCCCCGTCAAACTACCACTGGCATTTCTTACAGAACTCCAACCCAAAATTTGACAATTTGTATGCAGACACAGAAGACCCCGAATAGCCAAAGCAATCTTGAAAGCGAAAAATGGAGCTGGAGGAATCAGGCTCCCTGACTTCAGACGAAACTGCAAAGCTACAGGAATCAAGACAGTATGGTAGTGGCACCAAAACAGACATATGGATCCATGGAAGAGGATAGAAAGCCCAGAGATAAACAGACGCACATATGGTCACCTTATCTTTGATAAAGGGGGCAAGAATATAGAGTGGAGAAAAGTCAGCCTCTTCAATAAGTGGTGTCGGGAAAACAGGACAGCTACATGTACAAGGATGAAAGGAGAAGACTCCCTAACACCACACACAAAAATAAACTCCAAATGGACTAAAGACCTAAATGTAAGGCCAGACACTCTCAAACTCTTAGAGGAAAGCATAAGCAGAACGCTCTATGACAGAAATCACTGCAAGATCCTTTTTGAACCACATGCTAGAAAAATGGAAATAAAAACAAAAATAAGCAAACGGGACCTAAGGGAACTTAAGAGCTTTTGCACGGCAAAGGAAACCATAAACAAGACCGACAGACAACCCTTAGAATGGGAGAAAATATTTACAAATGAAGCAACTGACAAAGGATTCATCTCCAAAACTTACAGGCGGCTCATGCAGCTCAATATCAAAAAAGCAAACAACCCAACCCAAAACTGGGCAGAAGACCTCAAGAGACAGTTCTCCAAAGAAGACATCCACACTGCCCACAAACACACGAAAGAATGCTCAACCTCATTAACCATTAGAGAAATGCAAATCAAAAGCACAATGAGATAGCATCTCACACCGGTCAGAGTGGCCCTCATCAAGAAACCTAGAAACAATCTATGCTGGAGAGGGGGGTGGAGAAAAGGCAACACTCTTGCACTGTTGGTGGGAAGGTAAATTGATACAGCCACTATGGAGAACTGTATGGAGGGTCCTTAAACAACTAAGACGAGAACTACCATACGACGCAGGAAACCCACTACTGGGAATATACCCAGAGAACACCGTAATTCAAAAAGACACACGCACCCCAATATTCATTTCAGCACTATTTACAATAGCCAGGTCATGGAAGCAAGCCACGTGCCCATCGACAGACGAATGGATAAAGAAGTTGTGGTACATATATACAATGGAATGTTACTCAGCCATTAAAAGGAACGAAACTGAGTCACTTGTTGAGACGTGGATGGATCTAGAGACTGTCATACAGAGTGAACTTAGCGAGAAAGAGAAAAACAAATGTCGTACATTAACGCATGTATGTGGCACCTAGACAAATGGTACAGACGAAGTGGTTTGCAGGGCAGAAGTTGAGAAACAGATGTGGAGAACCAACGGATGGACACCAAGGGAGGAAAACCACAGTGGGGTGGGGATGGTGGTGTGCTGAATTGGGCAATGGGTGTGATATTTATACACAGATGTGTATAAAGTTGATGACTGCTTTTAAGAAATTAAAACTAAAAATAAAATTAAAGTTAAAAATATAGGGACATGAAAACAATATGGAAGAAATGGATATGTTATACTTTGCTGGGGGGAATGTAGAATATGGCAAACAGTTTGCAAAATATCTTATCTTTCCTTCAACATTTACAGAGGTAGTTACCTCACGACCCCATAATTCCACTAGTGGGTATAACACAAGTGTTCTGGTCTGGGTTTCACAGAGAAACAGAAGCCACTAGCTGCCTGGGGGTGGGAGGGGAGGGAAGGGAGCAAGAGAGAGAGAGAGAGAGATTGAGATTGAGAGATTTTATTGAATTGGCCTAACGTGTGTTGGGGACTGGGAAGTCAAATTATTCAGGGCAGTCTGACAGACTGGAGACCGAGGAAAGAGCTGTGCATGCAGAATCGCGTTTTTCCTTGAAAGAGCAGTCTTTTCTCTTAAGGACTTGTGGACTGATCAAAAGATAAAGCCTCATCCCACATGATGCAGGCTGCATGTATTTGCTAGGGCTGCCAGGAGAAAGTACCAAGGACTGCATGTCTTAACAGAAATTAGGACATTGATATATACAGAGAGAGTAACACGACAAACATAGCCATCTACAACCCAAGCACACCAATCGTACTGAATGAGGGCAAAGCCTGATGGCTTCATTTTAACTTGATTACTGTCCTAAAGACCCTATCTCCAAAGACTGTGGAGTATATTTGCAACTTGTTTGTATTGAAGGAAGAAAATTCAGTCCAAACTACAGACTCCTGTAACCGCCCAAAATTCCTGTTCTTTTTTGCACGAAAAATGCGTTCACTTCATGCACTCCCTTCCTAAACCTCATTCTAGCAGCAAGTCTAAGTCCCAACTTTTATGTAAATAGCTTCTGAAACTGGTAAACTCTGAAGCCAGGCAACTTGGTTGCTTTCAAATACAACGGTGGAAAGGACACGTAAAGCTGTCACTGTTTTCAGGCGACACGATACTATACGTAGAGAATCCTAAAGAGGCTACCAGAAAACTAGTAGAGCTACTCAGTGAATTTGGTAAAGTAGCGGGATACAAAATTAATGCACAGAAGTCGCTGGCATTCCTATACACTAATGACGAAAAATCTGAAAGTGAACTGAAGGAAACACTCCTAGTTACCACTGCAACCAAATGAATAAAATGTCCAGGACTAAAAATACCTAAGGAGACAAAAGACCTGTATGCAGAACATTATAAGACACTGATGAATGAAATTAAAAATGATACCCACAGATGGAGCGATATATCATGTTCTTCGATTGGAAGAATCAATATTGTGAAAATGACTCTACTCCCCAAAGCAATCTAGAGATTTAATGCAATCCCCGTCAAACTACCACTGGCATTTCTTACAGAACTCCAACCCAAAATTTGACAATTTGTATGCAGACACAGAAGACCAAGAATAGCCAAAGCAATCTTGAAAGCGAAAAATGGAGCTGGAGGAATCAGGCTCCCTGACTTCAGACGAAACTGCAAAGCTACAGGAATCAAGACAGTACGGTAGTGGCACCAAAACAGACATATGGATCCATGGAACAGGATAGAAAGCCCAGAGATAAACACACGCACATATGGTCACCTTATCTTTGATAAAGGGGGCAAGAATATAGAGTGGAGAAAAGTCAGCCTCTTCAATAAGTGGTGTCGGGAAAACAGGACAGGTACATGTACAAGGATGAAAGGAGAAGACTCCCTAACACCACACACAAAAATAAACTCCAAATGGACTAAAGACCTAAATGTAAGGCCAGACACTCTCAAACTCTTAGAGGAAAGCATAAGCAGAACGCTCTATGACAGAAATCACTGCAAGATCCTTTTTGAACCACATGCTAGAAAAATGGAAATAAAAACAAAAATAAGCAAACGGGACCTAAGGGAACTTAAGAGCTTTTGCACGGCAAAGGAAACCATAAACAAGACCGACAGACAACCCTTAGAATGGGAGAAAATATTTACAAATGAAGCAACTGACAAAGGATTCATCTCCAAAACTTACAGGCGGCACATGCAGCTCAATATCAAAAAAGCAAACAACCCAAGCCAAAACTGGGCAGAAGACCTCAAGAGACAGTTCTCCAAAGAAGACATCCACACTGCCCACAAACACACGAAAGAATGCTCGACCTCATTAACCATTAGAGAAATGCAAATCAAAAGCACAATGAGATAGCATCTCACACCGGTCAGAGTGGCCCTCATCAAGAAACCTAGAAACAATCTATGCTGGAGAGGGGTGTGGAGAAAAGGCAACACTCTTGCACTGTTGGTGGGAAGGTAAATTGATACAGCCACTATGGAGAACTGTATGGATGGTCCTTAAACAACTAAGACGAGAACTACCATACGACGCAGGAAACCCACTACTGGGAATATACCCAGAGAACACCGTAATTCAAAAAGACACACGCACCCCAATATTCATTTCAGCACTATTTACAATAGCCAGGTCATGGAAGCAAGCCACGTGCCCATCGACAGACGAATGGATAAAGAAGTTGTGGTACATATATACAATGGAATGTTACTCAGCCATTAAAAGGAACGAAACTGAGTCACTTGTTGAGACGTGGATGGATCTAGAGACTGTCATACAGAGTGAACTTAGCGAGAAAGAGAAAAACAAATGTCATACATTAACGCATGTATGTGGCACCTAGACAAATGGTACAGACGAAGTGGTTTGCAGGGCAGAAGGTGAGACACAGATGTGGAGAACCAACGGATGGACACCAAGGGAGGAAACCACAGTGGGGTGGGGATGGTGGTGTGCTGAATTGGGCAATGGGTGTGATATTTATACACTGATGTGTATAAAGTTGATGACTGCTTTTAAGAAATTAAAACTAAAAATAAAATTAAAGTTAAAAATATAGGGACATGAAAACAATATGGAAGAAATGGATATGTTATACTTTGCTGGGGGGAAGGTAGAATATGGCAAACAGTTTGCAAAATATCTTATCTTTCCTTCAACATTTACAGAGGTAGTTACCTCACCACACCATAATTCCACTAGTGGGTATAACACAAGTGTTCTGGTCTGGGTTCCACAGAGAAACAGAAGCCACTAGCTGCCTGGGGGTGGGAGGGTAGGGAAGGGAGCAAGAGAGAGAGAGAGAGAGAGATTGAGATTGAGAGATTTTATTGAATTGGCCTAACGTGTGGTGGGGACTGGGAAGTCAAATTATTCAGGGCAGTCTGACAGACTGGAGACCGAGGAAAGAGCTGTGCATGCAGAATCGCGTTTTTCCTTGAAAGAGCAGTCTTTTCTCTTAAGGACTTGTGGACTGATCAAAAGATAAAGCCTCATCCCACATGATGCAGGCTGCATGTATTTGCTAGGGCTGCCAGGAGAAAGTACCAAGGACTGCATGTCTTAACAGAAATTAGGACATTGATATATACAGAGAGAGTAACACGACAAACATAGCCATCTACAACCCAAGCACACCAATCGTACTGAATGAGGGCAAAGCCTGATGGCTTCATTTTAACTTGATTACTGTCCTAAAGACCCTATCTCCAAAGACTGTGGAGTATATTTGCAACTTGTTTGTATTGAAGGAAGAAAATTCAGTCCAAACTACTGACTCCTCTAACCGCCCAAAATTCCTGTTCTCTTTTGCACGAAAAATGCGTTCACTTCATGCACTCCCTTCGTAAACCTCATTCTAGCAGCAAGTCTAAGTCCCAACTTTTATGTAAATAGCTTCTGAAACTGGTAAACTCTGAAGCCAGGCAACTTGGTTGCTTTCAAATACAACGGTGGAAAGGACACGTAAAGCTGTCACTGTTTTCAGGTGACACGATACTATACGTAGAGAATCCTAAAGAGGCTACCAGAAAACTAGTAGAGCTACTCAGTGAATTTGGTAAAGTAGCGGGATACAAAATTAATGCACAGAAGTCGCTGGCATTCCTATACACTAATGACGAAAAATCTGAAAGTGAACTGAAGGAAACACTCCTAGTTACCACTGCAACCAAATGAATAAAATGTCCAGGACTAAAAATACCTAAGGAGACAAAAGACCTGTATGCAGAACATTATAAGACACTGATGAATGAAATTAAAAATGATACCCACAGATGGAGCGATATATCATGTTCTTCGATTGGAAGAATCAATATTGTGAAAATGACTCTACTCCCCAAAGCAATCTAGAGATTTAATGCAATCCCCGTCAAACTACCACTGGCATTTCTTACAGAACTCCAACCCAAAATTTGACAATTTGTATGCAGACACAGAAGACCAAGAATAGCCAAAGCAATCTTGAAAGCGAAAAATGGAGCTGGAGGAATCAGGCTCCCTGACTTCAGACGAAACTGCAAAGCTACAGGAATCAAGACAGTACGGTAGTGGCACCAAAACAGACATATGGATCCATGGAACAGGATAGAAAGCCCAGAGATAAACACACGCACATATGGTCACCTTATCTTTGATAAAGGGGGCAAGAATATAGAGTGGAGAAAAGTCAGCCTCTTCAATAAGTGGTGTCGGGAAAACAGGACAGGTACATGTACAAGGATGAAAGGAGAAGACTCCCTAACACCACACACAAAAATAAACTCCAAATGGACTAAAGACCTAAATGTAAGGCCAGACACTCTCAAACTCTTAGAGGAAAGCATAAGCAGAACGCTCTATGACAGAAATCACTGCAAGATCCTTTTTGAACCACATGCTAGAAAAATGGAAATAAAAACAAAAATAAGCAAACGGGACCTAAGGGAACTTACGAGCTTTGGCACGGCAAAGGAAACCATAAACAAGACCGACAGACAACCCTTAGAATGGGAGAAAATATTTACAAATGAAGCAACTGACAAAGGATTCATCTCCAGAACTTACAGGCGGCTCATGCAGCTCAATATCAAAAAAGCAAACAACCCAACCGAAAACTGGGTAGAAGACCTCAAGAGACAGTTCTCCAAAGAAGACATCCACACTGCCCACAAACACAGGAAAGAATGCTCGACCTCATTAACCATTAGAGAAATGCAAATCAAAAGCACAATGAGATAGCATCTCACACCGGTCAGAGTGGCCCTCATCAAGAAACCTAGAAACAATCAATGCTGGAGAGGGGGGTGGAGAAAAGGGAACACTCTTGCACTGTTGGTGGGAAGGTAAATTGATACAGCCACTATGGAGAACTGTATGGAGGGTCCTTCAACAACTAAGACGAGAACTACCATACGACGCAGGAATCCCACTACTGGGAATATACCCAGAGAACACCGTAATTCAAAAAGACACACGCACCCCAATATTCATTTCAGCACTATTTACAATAGCCAGGTCATGGAAGCAAGCCACGTGCCCATCGACAGACGAATTGATAAAGAAGTTGTGGTACATATATACAATGGAATGTTACTCAGCCATTAAAAGGAACGAAACTGAGTCACTTGTTGAGACGTGGATGGATCTAGAGACTGTCATACAGAGTGAACTTAGCGAGAAAGAGAAAAACAAATGTCGTACATTAACGCATGTATGTGGCACCTAGACAAATGGTACAGACGAAGTGGTTTGCAGGGCAGAAGGTGAGACACAGATGTGGAGAACCAACGGATGGACACCAAGGGAGGAAAACCACAGTGGGGTGGGGATGGTGGTGTGCTGAATTGGGCAATGGGTGTGATATTTATACACTGATGTGTATAAAGTTGATGACTGCTTTTAAGAAATTAAAACTAAAAATAAAATTAAAGTTAAAAATATAGGGACATGAAAACAATTTGGAAGAAATGGATATGTTACACTTTGCTGGGGGGAAGGTAGAATATGGCAAACAGTGTGCAAAATATCTTATCTTTCCTTCAACATTTACAGAGGTAGTTACCTCACGACCCCATAATTCCACTAGTGGGTATAACACAAGTGTTCTGGTCTGGGTTCCACAGAGAAACAGAAGCCACTAGCTGCCTGGGGGTGGGAGGGGAGGGAAGGGAGCAAGAGAGAGAGAGAGAGAGATTGAGATTGAGAGATTTTATTGAATTGGCCTAACGTGTGGTGGGGACTGGGAAGTCAAATTATTCAGGGCAGTCTGACAGACTGGAGACCGAGGAAAGAGCTGTGCATGCAGAATCGCGTTTTTCCTTGAAAGAGCAGTCTTTTCTCTTAAGGACTTGTGGACTGATCAAAAGATAAAGCCTCATCCCACATGATGCAGGCTGCATGTATTTGCTAGGGCTGCCAGGAGAAAGTACCAAGGACTGCATGTCTTAACAGAAATTAGGACATTGATATATACAGACAGAGTAACACGACAAACATAGCCATCTACAACCCAAGCACACCAATCGTACTGAATGAGGGCAAAGCCTGATGGCTTCATTTTAACTTGATTACTGTCCTAAAGACCCTATCTCCAAAGACTGTGGAGTATATTTGCAACTTGTTTGTATTGAAGGAAGAAAATTCAGTCCAAACTACTGACTCCTGTAACCGCCCAAAATTCCTGTTCTCTTTTGCACGAAAAATGCGTTCACTTCATGCACTCCCTTCGTAAACCTCATTCTAGCAGCAAGTCTAAGTCCCAACTTTTATGTAAATAGCTTCTGAAACTGGTAAACTCTGAAGCCAGGCAACTTGGTTGCTTTCAAATACAACGGTGGAAAGGACACGTAAAGCTGTCACTGTTTTCAGGCGACACGATACTATACGTAGAGAATCCTAAAGAGGCTACCAGAAAACTAGTAGAGCTACTCAGTGAATTTGGTAAAGTAGCGGGATACAAAATTAATGCACAGAAGTCGCTGGCATTCCTATACACTAATGACGAAAAATCTGAAAGTGAACTGAAGGAAACACTCCTAGTTACCACTGCAACCAAATGAATAAAATGTCCAGGACTAAAAATACCTAAGGAGACAAAAGACCTGTATGCAGAACATTATAAGACACTGATGAATGAAATTAAAAATGATACCCACAGATGGAGCGATATATCATGTTCTTCGATTGGAAGAATCAATATTGTGAAAATGACTCTACTCCCCAAAGCAATCTAGAGATTTAATGCAATCCCCGTCAAACTACCACTGGCATTTCTTACAGAACTCCAACCCAAAATTTGACAATTTGTATGCAGACACAGAAGACCAAGAATAGCCAAAGCAATCTTGAAAGCGAAAAATGGAGCTGGAGGAATCAGGCTCCCTGACTTCAGACGAAACTGCAAAGCTACAGGAATCAAGACAGTACGGTAGTGGCACCAAAACAGACATATGGATCCATGGAACAGGATAGAAAGCCCAGAGATAAACACACGCACATATGGTCACCTTATCTTTGATAAAGGGGGCAAGAATATAGAGTGGAGAAAAGTCAGCCTCTTCAATAAGTGGTGTCGGGAAAACAGGACAGGTACATGTACAAGGATGAAAGGAGAAGACTCCCTAACACCACACACAAAAATAAACTCCAAATGGACTAAAGACCTAAATGTAAAGCCAGACACTCTCAAACTCTTAGAGGAAAGCATAAGCAGAACGCTCTATGACAAAAATCACTGCAAGATCCTTTTTGAACCACATGCTAGAAAAATGGAAATAAAAACAAAAATAAGCAAACGGGACCTAAGGGAACTTAAGAGCTTTTGCACGGCAAAGGAAACCATAAACAAGACCGACAGACAACCCTTAGAATGGGAGAAAATATTTACAAATGAAGCAACTGACAAAGGATTCATCTCCAAAACTTACAGGCGGCACATGCAGCTCAATATCAAAAAAGCAAACAACCCAAGCCAAAACTGGGCAGAAGACCTCAAGAGACAGTTCTCCAAAGAAGACATCCACACTGCCCACAAACACACGAAAGAATGCTCGACCTCATTAACCATTAGAGAAATGCAAATCAAAAGCACAATGAGATAGCATCTCACACCGGTCAGAGTGGCCCTCATCAAGAAACCTAGAAACAATCTATGCTGGAGAGGGGTGTGGAGAAAAGGCAACACTCTTGCACTGTTGGTGGGAAGGTAAATTGATACAGCCACTATGGAGAACTGTATGGATGGTCCTTAAACAACTAAGACGAGAACTACCATACGACGCAGGAAACCCACTACTGGGAATATACCCAGAGAACACCGTAATTCAAAAAGACACACGCACCCCAATATTCATTTCAGCACTATTTACAATAGCCAGGTCATGGAAGCAAGCCACGTGCCCATCGACAGACGAATGGATAAAGAAGTTGTGGTACATATATACAATGGAATGTTACTCAGCCATTAAAAGGAACGAAACTGAGTCACTTGTTGAGACGTGGATGGATCTAGAGACTGTCATACAGAGTGAACTTAGCGAGAAAGAGAAAAACAAATGTCGTACATTAACGCATGTATGTGGCACCTAGACAAATGGTACAGACGAAGTGGTTTGCAGGGCAGAAGGTGAGACACAGATGTGGAGAACCAACGGATGGACACCAAGGGAGGAAACCACAGTGGGGTGGGGATGGTGGTGTGCTGAATTGGGCAATGGGTGTGATATTTATACACTGATGTGTATAAAGTTGATGACTGCTTTTAAGAAATTAAAACTAAAAATAAAATTAAAGTTAAAAATATAGGGACATGAAAACAATATGGAAGAAATGGATATGTTATACTTTGCTGGGGGGAAGGTAGAATATGGCAAACAGTTTGCAAAATATCTTATCTTTCCTTCAACATTTACAGAGGTAGTTACCTCACGACACCATAATTCCACTAGTGGGTATAACACAAGTGTTCTGGTCTGGGTTCCACAGAGAAACAGAAGCCACTAGCTGCCTGGGGGTGGGAGGGGAGGGAAGGGAGCAAGAGAGAGAGAGAGAGAGATTGAGATTGAGAGATTTTATTGAATTGGCCTAACGTGTGGTGGGGACTGGGAAGTCAAATTATTCAGGGCAGTCTGACAGACTGGAGACCGAGGAAAGAGCTGTGCATGCAGAATCGCGTTTTTCCTTGAAAGAGCAGTCTTTTCTCTTAAGGACTTGTGGACTGATCAAAAGATAAAGCCTCATCCCACATGATGCAGGCTGCATGTATTTGCTAGGGCTGCCAGGAGAAAGTACCAAGGACTGCATGTCTTAACAGAAATTAGGACATTGATATATACAGACAGAGTAACACGACAAACATAGCCATCTACAACCCAAGCACACCAATCGTACTGAATGAGGGCAAAGCCTGATGGCTTCATTTTAACTTGATTACTGTCCTAAAGACCCTATCTCCAAAGACTGTGGAGTATATTTGCAACTTGTTTGTATTGAAGGAAGAAAATTCAGTCCAAACTACTGACTCCTCTAACCGCCCAAAATTCCTGTTCTCTTTTGCACGAAAAATGCGTTCACTTCATGCACTCCTTTTGTAAACCTCATTCTAGCAGCAAGTCTAAGTCCCAACTTTTATGTAAATAGCTTCTGAAACTGGTAAACTCTGAAGCCAGGCAACTTGGTTGCTTTCAAATACAACGGTGGAAAGGACACGTAAAGCTGTCACTGTTTTCAGGTGACACGATACTATACGTAGAGAATCCTAAAGAGGCTACCAGAAAACTAGTAGAGCTACTCAGTGAATTTGGTAAAGTAGCGGGATACAAAATTAATGCACAGAAGTCGCTGGCATTCCTATACACTAATGACGAAAAATCTGAAAGTGAACTGAAGGAAACACTCCTAGTTACCACTGCAACCAAATGAATAAAATGTCCAGGACTAAAAATACCTAAGGAGACAAAAGACCTGTATGCAGAACATTATAAGACACTGATGAATGAAATTAAAAATGATACCCACAGATGGAGCGATATATCATGTTCTTCGATTGGAAGAATCAATATTGTGAAAATGACTCTACTCCCCAAAGCAATCTAGAGATTTAATGCAATCCCCGTCAAACTACCACTGGCATTTCTTACAGAACTCCAACCCAAAATTTGACAATTTGTATGCAGACACAGAAGACCAAGAATAGCCAAAGCAATCTTGAAAGCGAAAAATGGAGCTGGAGGAATCAGGCTCCCTGACTTCAGACGAAACTGCAAAGCTACAGGAATCAAGACAGTACGGTAGTGGCACCAAAACAGACATATGGATCCATGGAACAGGATAGAAAGCCCAGAGATAAACAGACGCACATATGGTCACCTTATCTTTGATAAAGGGGGCAAGAATATAGAGTGGAGAAAAGTCAGCCTCTTCAATAAGTGGTGTCGGGAAAACAGGACAGGTACATGTACAAGGATGAAAGGAGAAGACTCCCTAACACCACACACAAAAATAAACTCCAAATGGACTAAAGACCTAAATGTAAGGCCAGACACTCTAAAACTCTTAGAGGAAAGCATAAGCAGAACGCTCTATGACAGAAATCACTGCAAGATCCTTTTTGAACCACATGCTAGAAAAATGGAAATAAAAACAAAAATAAGCAAACGGGACCTAAGGGAACTTAAGAGCTTTGGCACGGCAAAGGAAACCATAAACAAGACCGACAGACAACCCTTAGAATGGGAGAAAATATTTACAAATGAAGCAACTGACAAAGGATTCATCTCCAGAACTTACAGGCGGCACATGCAGCTCAATATGAAAAAAGCAAACAACCCAACCGAAAACTGGGTAGAAGACCTCAAGAGACAGTTCTCCAAAGAAGACATCCACACTGCCCACAAACACAGGAAAGAATGCTCGACCTCATTAACCATTAGAGAAATGCAAATCAAAAGCACAATGAGATAGCATCTCACACCGGTCAGAGTGGCCCTCATCAAGAAACCTAGAAACAGTCAATGCTGGAGAGGGGGTTGGAGAAAAGGGAACACTCTTGCACTGTTGGTGGGAAGGTAAATTGATACAGCCACTATGGAGAACTGTATGGAGGGTCCTTCAACAACTAAGACGAGAACTACCATACGACGCAGGAATCCCACTACTGGGAATATACCCAGAGAACACCGTAATTCAAAAAGACACACGCACCCCAATATTCATTTCAGCACTATTTACAATAGCCAGGTCATGGAAGCAAGCCACGTGCCCATCGACAGACGAATGGATAAAGAAGTTGTGGTACATATATACAATGGAATGTTACTCAGCCATTAAAAGGAACGAAACTGAGTCACTTGTTGAGACGTGGATGGATCTAGAGACTGTCATACAGAGTGAACTTAGCGAGAAAGAGAAAAACAAATGTCGTACATTAACGCATGTATGTGGCACCTAGACAAATGGTACAGACGAAGTGGTTTGCAGGGCAGAAGGTGAGACACAGATGTGGAGAACCAACGGATGGACACCAAGGGAGGAAAACCACAGTGGGGTGGGGATGGTGGTGTGCTGAATTGGGCAATGGGTGTGATATTTATACACTGATGTGTATAAAGTTGATGACTGCTTTTAAGAAATTAAAACTAAAAATAAAATTAAAGTTAAAAATATAGGGACATGAAAACAATTTGGAAGAAATGGATATGTTACACTTTGCTGGGGGGAAGGTAGAATATGGCAAACAGTGTGCAAAATATCTTATCTTTCCTTCAACATTTACAGAGGTAGTTACCTCACGACCCCATAATTCCACTAGTGGGTATAACACAAGTGTTCTGGTCTGGGTTCCACAGAGAAACAGAAGCCACTAGCTGCCTGGGGGTGGGAGGGGAGCGAAGGGAGAAAGAGAGAGAGAGAGAGAGATTGAGATTGAGAGATTTTATTGAATTGGCCTAACGTGTGGTGGGGACTGGGAAGTCAAATTCTTCAGGGCAGTCTGACAGACTGGAGACCGAGGAAAGAGCTTTGCATGCAGAATCGCGTTTTTCCTTGAAAGAGCAGTCTTTTCTCTTAAGGACTTGTAGACTGATCAAAAGATAAAGCCTCATCCCACATGATGCAGGCTGCATGTATTTGCTAGGGCTGCCAGGAGAAAGTACCAAGGACTGCATGTCTTAACAGAAATTAGGACATTGATATATACAGAGAGAGTAACACGACAAACATAGCCATCTACAACCCAAGCACACCAATCGTACTGAATGAGGGCAAAGCCTGATGGCTTCATTTTAACTTGATTACTGTCCTAAAGACCCTATCTCCAAAGACTGTGGAGTATATTTGCAACTCGTTTGTATTGAAGGAAGAAAATTCAGTCCAAACTACTGACTCCTGTAACCGCCCAAAATTCCTGTTCTTTTTTGCACGAAAAATGCGTTCACTTCATGCACTCCCTTCGTAAACCTCATTCTAGCAACAAGTCTAAGTCCCAACTTTTATGTAAATAGCTTCTGAAACTGGTAAACTCTGAAGCCAGGCAACTTGGTTGCTTTCAAATACAACGGTGGAAAGGACACGTAAAGCTGTCACTGTTTTCAGGCGACACGATACTATACGTAGAGAATCCTAAAGAGGCTACCAGAAAACTAGTAGAGCTACTCAGTGAATTTGGTAAAGTAGCGGGATACAAAATTAATGCACAGAAGTCGCTGGCATTCCTATACACTAATGACGAAAAATCTGAAAGTGAACTGAAGGAAACACTCCTAGTTACCACTGCAACCAAATGAATAAAATGTCCAGGACTAAAACTACCTAAGGAGACAAAAGACCTGTATGCAGAACATTATAAGACACTGATGAATGAAATTAAAAATGATACCCACAGATGGAGCGATATATCATGTTCTTCGATTGGAAGAATCAATATTGTGAAAATGACTCTACTCCCCAAAGCAATCTAGAGATTTAATGCAATCCCCGTCAAACTACCACTGGCATTTCTTACAGAACTCCAACCCAAAATTTGACAATTTGTATGCAGACACAGAAGACCCCGAATAGCCAAAGCAATCTTGAGAGCGAAAAATGGAGCTGGAGGTATCAGGCTCCCTGACTTCAGACGAAACTGCAAAGCTACAGGAATCAAGACAGTATGGTAGTGGCACCAAAACAGACATATGGATCCATGGAACAGCATAGAAAGCCCAGAGATAAACACACGCACATATGGTCACCTTATCTTTGATAAAGGGGGCAAGAATATAGAGTGGAGAAAAGTCAGCCTCTTCAATAAGTGGTGTCGGGAAAACAGGACAGGTACATGTACAAGGATGTAAGGAGAAGACTCCCTAACACCACACACAAAAATAAACTCCAAATGGACTAAAGACCTAAATGTAAGGCCAGACACTCTCAAACCCTTAGAGGAAAGCATAAGCAGAAAGCTCTATGACAGAAATCACTGCAAGATCCTTTTTGAACCACATGCTAGAAAAATGGAAATAAAAACAAAAATAAGCAAACGGGACCTAAGGGAACTTAAAACTTTTGCACGGCAAAGGAAACCATAAACAAGACCGACAGACAACCCTTAGAATGGGAGAAAATATTTACAAATGAAGCAACTGACAAAGGATTCATCTCCAAAACTTACAGGCGGCACATGCAGCTCAATATCAAAAAAGCAAACAACCCAAGCCAAAACTGGGCAGAAGACCTCAAGAGACAGTTCTCCAAAGAAGACATCCACACTGCCCACAAACAGACGAAAGAATGCTCGACCTCATTAACCATTAGAGAAATGCAAATCAAAAGCACAATGAGATAGCATCTCACACCGGTCAGAGTGGCCCTCATCAAGAAACCTAGAAACAATCAATGCTGGAGAGGGGGGTGGAGAAAAGGGAACACTCTTGCACTGTTGGTGGGAAGGTAAATTGATACAGCCACTATGGAGAACTGTATGGAGGGTCCTTCAAAAACTAAGACGAGAACTACCATACGATGCAGGAATCCCACTACTGGGAATATACCCAGAGAACACCGTAATTCAAAAAGACGCACGCACCCCAATATTCATTTCAGCACTATTTACAACAGCCAGGTCATGGAAGCAAGCCACGTGCCCATCGACAGACGAATGGATAAAGAAGTTGTGGTACATATATACAATGGAATGTTACTCAGCCATTAAAAGGAACGAAACTGAGTCACTTGTTGAGACGTGGATGGATCTAGAGACTGTCATACAGAGTGAACTTAGCGAGAAAGAGAAAAACAAATGTCGTACATTAACGCATGTATGTGGCACCTAGACAAATGGTACAGACGAAGTGGTTTGCAGGGCAGAAGTTGAGACACAGATGTGGAGAACCAACGGATGGACACCAAGGGAGGAAAACCACAGTGGGGTGGGGATGGTGGTGTGCTGAATTGGGCAATGGGTGTGATATTTATACACTGATGTGTATAAAGTTGATGACTGCTTTTAAGAAATTAAAACTAAAAATAAAATTAAAGTTAAAAATATAGGGACATGAAAACAATTTGGAAGAAATGGATATGTTACACTTTGCTGGGGGGAAGGTAGAATATGGCAAACAGTGTGCAAAATATCTTATCTTTCCTTCGACATTTACAGAGGTAGTTACCTCACGACCCCATAATTCCACTAGTGGGTATAACACAAGTGTTCTGGTCTGGGTTCCACAGAGAAACAGAAGCCACTAGCTGCCTGGGGGTGGGAGGTTAGGGAAGGGAGCAAGAGAGAGAGAGAGAGAGATTGAGATTGAGAGATTTTATTGAATTGGCCTAACGTGTGGTGGGGACTGGGAAGTCAAATTCTTCAGGGCAGTCTGACAGACTGGAGACCGAGGAAAGAGCTGTGCATGCAGAATCGCGTTTTTCCTTGAAAGAGCAGTCTTTTCTCTTAAGGACTTGTGGACTGATCAAAAGATAAAGCCTCATCCCACATGATGCAGGCTGCATGTATTTGCTAGGGCTGCCAGGAGAAAGTACCAAGGACTGCATGTCTTAACAGAAATTAGGACATTGATATATACAGAGAGAGTAACACGACAAACATAGCCATCTACAACCCAAGCACACCAATCGTACTGAATGAGGGCAAAGCCTGATGGCTTCATTTTAACTTGATTACTGTCCTAAAGACCCTATCTCCAAAGACTGTGGAGTATATTTGCAACTCGTTTGTATTGAAGGAAGAAAATTCAGTCCAAACTACTGACTCCTGTAACCGCCCAAAATTCCTGTTCTTTTTTGCACGAAAAATGCGTTCACTTCATGCACTCCCTTCCTAAACCTCATTCTAGCAGCAAGTCTAAGTCCCAACTTTTATGTAAATAGCTTCTGAAACTGGTAAACTCTGAAGCCAGGCAACTTGGTTGCTTTCAAATACAACGGTGGAAAGGACACGTAAAGCTGTCACTGTTTTCAGGTGACACGATACTATACGTAGAGAATCCTAAAGAGGCTACCAGAAAACTAGTAGAGCTACTCAGTGAATTTGGTAAAGTAGCGGGATACAAAATTAATGCACAGAAGTCGCTGGCATTCCTATACACTAATGACGAAAAATCTGAAAGTGAACTGAAGGAAACACTCCTAGTTACCACTGCAACCAAATGAATAAAATGTCCAGGACTAAAAATACCTAAGGAGACAAAAGACCTGTATGCAGAACATTATAAGACACTGATGAATGAAATTAAAAATGATACCCACAGATGGAGCGATATATCATGTTCTTCGATTGGAAGAATCAATATTGTGAAAATGACTCTACTCCCCAAAGCAATCTAGAGATTTAATGCAATCCCCGTCAAACTACCACTGGCATTTCTTACAGAACTCCAACCCAAAATTTGACAATTTGTATGCAGACACAGAAGACCCCGAATAGCCAAAGCAATCTTGAGAGCGAAAAATGGAGCTGGAGGTATCAGGCTCCCTGACTTCAGACGAAACTGCAAAGCTACAGGAATCAAGACAGTATGGTAGTGGCACCAAAACAGACATATGGATCCATGGAAGAGGATAGAAAGCCCAGAGATAAACACACGCACATATGGTCACCTTATCTTTGATAAAGGGGGCAAGAATATAGAGTGGAGAAAAGTCAGCCTCTTCAATAAGTGGTGTCGGGAAAACAGGACAGGTACATGTACAAGGATGTAAGGAGAAGACTCCCTAACACCACACACAAAAATAAACTCCAAATGGACTAAAGACCTAAATGTAAGGCCAGACACTCTCAAACCCTTAGAGGAAAGCATAAACAGAACGCTCTATGACAGAAATCACTGCAAGATCCTTTTTGCACCACATGCTAGAAAAATGGAAATAAAAACAAAAATAAGCAAACGGGACCTAAGGGAACTTAAGAGCTTTTGCACGGCAAAGGAAACCATAAACAAGACCGACAGACAACCCTTAGAATGGGAGAAAATATTTACAAAAGAAGCAACTGACAAAGGATTCATCTCCAAAACTTACAGGCGGCACATGCAGCTCAATATCAAAAAAGCAAACAACCCAAGCCAAAACTGGGCAGAAGACCTCAAGAGACAGTTCTCCAAAGAAGACATCCACACTGCCCACAAACAGACGAAAGAATGCTCGACCTCATTAACCATTAGAGAAATGCAAATCAAAAGCACAATGAGATAGCATCTCACACCGGTCAGAGTGGCCCTCATCAAGAAACCTAGAAACAATCAATGCTGGAGAGGGGGGTGGAGAAAAGGGAACACTCTTGCACTGTTGGTGGGAAGGTAAATTGATACAGCCACTATGGAGAACTGTATGGAGGGTCCTTCAAAAACTAAGACGAGAACTACCATACGATGCAGGAATCCCACTACTGGGAATATACCCAGAGAACACCGTAATTCAAAAAGACGCACGCACCCCAATATTCATTTCAGCACTATTTACAACAGCCAGGTCATGGAAGCAAGCCACGTGCCCATCGACAGACGAATGGATAAAGAAGTTGTGGTACATATATACAATGGAATGTTACTCAGCCATTAAAAGGAACGAAACTGAGTCACTTGTTGAGACGTGGATGGATCTAGAGACTGTCATACAGAGTGAACTTAGCGAGAAAGAGAAAAACAAATGTCGTACATTAACGCATGTATGTGGCACCTAGACAAATGGTACAGACGAAGTGGTTTGCAGGGCAGAAGTTGAGACACAGATGTGGAGAACCAACGGATGGACACCAAGGGAGGAAAACCACAGTGGTGTGGGGATGGTGGTGTGCTGAATTGGGCAATGGGTGTGATATTTATACACTGATGTGTATAAAGTTGATGACTGCTTTTAAGAAATTAAAACTAAAAATAAAATTAAAGTTAAAAATATAGGGACATGAAAACAATTTGGAAGAAATGGATATGTTACACTTTGCTGGGGGGAAGGTAGAATATGGCAAACAGTGTGCAAAATATCTTATCTTTCCTTCGACATTTACAGAGGTAGTTACCTCACGACCCCATAATTCCACTAGTGGGTATAACACAAGTGTTCTGGTCTGGGTTCCACAGAGAAACAGAAGCCACTAGCTGCCTGGGGGTGGGAGGGGAGGGAAGGGAGCAAGAGAGAGAGAGAGAGAGATTGAGATTGAGAGATTTTATTGAATTGGCCTAACGTGTGGTGGGGACTGGGAAGTCAAATTCTTCAGGGCAGTCTGACAGACTGGAGACCGAGGAAAGAGCTGTGCATGCAGAATCGCGTTTTTCCTTGAAAGAGCAGTCTTTTCTCTTAAGGACTTGTGGACTGATCAAAAGATAAAGCCTCATCCCACATGATGCAGGCTGCATGTATTTGCTAGGGCTGCCAGGAGAAAGTACCAAGGACTGCATGTCTTAACAGAAATTAGGACATTGATATATACAGAGAGAGTAACACGACAAACATAGCCATCTACAACCCAAGCACACCAATCGTACTGAATGAGGGCAAAGCCTGATGGCTTCATTTTAACTTGATTACTGTCCTAAAGACCCTATCTCCAAAGACTGTGGAGTATATTTGCAACTCGTTTGTATTGAAGGAAGAAAATTCAGTCCAAACTACTGACTCCTGTAACCGCCCAAAATTCCTGTTCTTTTTTGCACGAAAAATGCGTTCACTTCATGCACTCCCTTCCTAAACCTCATTCTAGCAGCAAGTCTAAGTCCCAACTTTTATGTAAATAGCTTCTGAAACTGGTAAACTCTGAAGCCAGGCAACTTGGTTGCTTTCAAATACAACGGTGGAAAGGACACGTAAAGCTGTCACTGTTTTCAGGTGACACGATACTATACGTAGAGAATCCTAAAGAGGCTACCAGAAAACTAGTAGAGCTACTCAGTGAATTTGGTAAAGTAGCGGGATACAAAATTAATGCACAGAAGTCGCTGGCATTCCTATACACTAATGACGAAAAATCTGAAAGTGAACTGAAGGAAACACTCCTAGTTACCACTGCAACCAAATGAATAAAATGTCCAGGACTAAAACTACCTTAGGAGACAAAAGACCTGTATGCAGAACATTATAAGACACTGATGAATGAAATTAAAAATGATACCCACAGATGGAGCGATATATCATGTTCTTCGATTGGAAGAATCAATATTGTGAAAATGACTCTACTCCCCAAAGCAATCTAGAGATTTAATGCAATCCCCGTCAAACTACCACTGGCATTTCTTACAGAACTCCAACCCAAAATTTGACAATTTGTATGCAGACACAGAAGACCCCGAATAGCCAAAGCAATCTTGAGAGCGAAAAATGGAGCTGGAGGTATCAGGCTCCCTGACTTCAGACGAAACTGCAAAGCTACAGGAATCAAGACAGTACGGTAGTGGCACCAAAACAGACATATGGATCCATGGAACAGGATAGAAAGCCCAGAGATAAACACACGCACATATGGTCACCTTATCTTTGATAAAGGGGGCAAGAATATAGAGTGGAGAAAAGTCAGCCTCTTCAATAAGTGGTGTCGGGAAAACAGGACAGGTACATGTACAAGGATGTAAGGAGAAGACTCCCTAACACCACACACAAAAATAAACTCCAAATGGACTAAAGACCTAAATGTAAGGCCAGACACTCTCAAACACTTAGAGGAAAGCATAAGCAGAACGCTCTATGACAGAAATCACTGCAAGATCCTTTTTGCACCACATGCTAGAAAAATGGAAATAAAAACAAAAATAAGCAAACGGGACCTAAGGGAACTTAAGAGCTTTTGCACGGCAAAGGAAACCATAAACAAGACCGACAGACAACCCTTAGAATGGGAGAAAATATTTACAAATGAAGCAACTGACAAAGGATTCATCTCCAAAACTTACAGGCGGCACATGCAGCTCAATATCAAAAAAGCAAACAACCCAAGCCAAAACTGGGCAGAAGACCTCAAGAGACAGTTCTCCAAAGAAGACATCCACACTGCCCACAAACACACGAAAGAATGCTCGACCTCATTAACCATTAGAGAAATGCAAATCAAAAGCACAATGAGATAGCATCTCACACCGGTCAGAGTGGCCCTCATCAAGAAACCTAGAAACAATCTATGCTGGAGAGGGGGGTGGAGAAAAGGGAACACTCTTGCACTGTTGGTGGGAAGGTAAATTGATACAGCCACTATGGAGAACTGTATGGAGGGTCCTTCAAAAACTAAGACGAGAACTATCATACGATGCAGGAATCCCACTACTGGGAATATACCCAGAGAACACCGTAATTCAAAAAGACGCACGCACCCCAATATTCATTTCAGCACTATTTACAACAGCCAGGTCATGGAAGCAAGCCACGTGCCCATCGACAGACGAATGGATAAAGAAGTTGTGGTACATATATACAATGGAATGTTACTCAGCCATTAAAAGGAACGAAACTGAGTCACTTGTTGAGACGTGGATGGATCTAGAGACTGTCATACAGAGTGAACTTAGCGAGAAAGAGAAAAACAAATGTCGTACATTAACGCATGTATGTGGCACCTAGACAAATGGTACAGACGAAGTGGTTTGCAGGGCAGAAGTTGAGACACAGATGTGGAGAACCAACGGATGGACACCAAGGGAGGAAAACCACAGTGGGGTGGGGATGGTGGTGTGCTGAATTGGGCAATGGGTGTGATATTTATACACTGATGTGTATAAAGTTGATGACTGCTTTTAAGAAATTAAAACTAAAAATAAAATTAAAGTTAAAAATATAGGGACATGAAAACAATTTGGAAGAAATGGATATGTTACACTTTGCTGGGGGGAAGGTAGAATATGGCAAACAGTGTGCAAAATATCTTATCTTTCCTTCGACATTTACAGAGGTAGTTACCTCACGACCCCATAATTCCACTAGTGGGTATAACACAAGTGTTCTGGTCTGGGTTCCACAGAGAAACAGAAGCCACTAGCTGCCTGGGGGTGGGAGGGGAGGGAAGGGAGCAAGAGAGAGAGAGAGAGAGATTGAGATTGAGAGATTTTATTGAATTGGCCTAACGTGTGGTGGGGACTGGGAAGTCAAATTATTCAGGGCAGTCTGACAGACTGGAGACCGAGGAAAGAGCTGTGCATGCAGAATCGCGTTTTTCCTTGAAAGAGCAGTCTTTTCTCTTAAGGACTTGTGGACTGATCAAAAGATAAAGCCTCATCCCACATGATGCAGGCTGCATGTATTTGCTAGGGCTGCCAGGAGAAAGTACCAAGGACTGCATGTCTTAACAGAAATTAGGACATTGATATATACAGAGAGAGGAACACGACAAACATAGCCATCTACAACCCAAGCACACCAATCGTACTGAATGAGGGCAAAGCCTGATGGCTTCATTTTAACTTGATTACTGTCCTAAAGACCCTATCTCCAAAGACTGTGGAGTATATTTGCAACTCGTTTGTATTGAAGGAAGAAAATTCAGTCCAAACTACTGACTCCTGTAACCGCCCAAAATTCCTGTTCTTTTTTGCACGAAAAATGCGTTCACTTCATGCACTCCCTTCCTAAACCTCATTCTAGCAGCAAGTCTAAGTCCCAACTTTTATGTAAATAGCTTCTGAAACTGGTAAACTCTGAAGCCAGGCAACTTGGTTGCTTTCAAATACAACGGTGGAAAGGACACGTAAAGCTGTCACTGTTTTCAGGTGACACGATACTATACGTAGAGAATCCTAAAGAGGCTACCAGAAAACTAGTAGAGCTACTCAGTGAATTTGGTAAAGTAGCGGGATACAAAATTAATGCACAGAAGTCGCTGGCATTCCTATACACTAATGACGAAAAATCTGAAAGTGAACTGAAGGAAACACTCCTAGTTACCACTGCAACCAAATGAATAAAATGTCCAGGACTAAAACTACCTTAGGAGACAAAAGACCTGTATGCAGAACATTATAAGACACTGATGAATGAAATTAAAAATGATACCCACAGATGGAGCGATATATCATGTTCTTCGATTGGAAGAATCAATATTGTGAAAATGACTCTACTCCCCAAAGCAATCTAGAGATTTAATGCAATCCCCGTCAAACTACCACTGGCATTTCTTACAGAACTCCAACCCAAAATTTGACAATTTGTATGCAGACACAGAAGACCCCGAATAGCCAAAGCAATCTTGAGAGCGAAAAATGGAGCTGGAGGTATCAGGCTCCCTGACTTCAGACGAAACTGCAAAGCTACAGGAATCAAGACAGTACGGTAGTGGCACCAAAACAGACATATGGATCCATGGAACAGGATAGAAAGCCCAGAGATAAACACACGCACATATGGTCACCTTATCTTTGATAAAGGGGGCAAGAATATAGAGTGGAGAAAAGTCAGCCTCTTCAATAAGTGGTGTCGGGAAAACAGGACAGGTACATGTACAAGGATGTAAGGAGAAGACTCCCTAACACCACACACAAAAATAAACTCCAAATGGACTAAAGACCTAAATGTAAGGCCAGACACTCTCAAACACTTAGAGGAAAGCATAAGCAGAACGCTCTATGACAGAAATCACTGCAAGATCCTTTTTGCACCACATGCTAGAAAAATGGAAATAAAAACAAAAATAAGCAAACGGGACCTAAGGGAACTTAAGAGCTTTTGCACGGCAAAGGAAACCATAAACAAGACCGACAGACAACCCTTAGAATGGGAGAAAATATTTACAAATGAAGCAACTGACAAAGGATTCATCTCCAAAACTTACAGGCGGCACATGCAGCTCAATATCAAAAAAGCAAACAACCCAAGCCAAAACTGGGCAGAAGACCTCAAGAGACAGTTCTCCAAAGAAGACATCCACACTGCCCACAAACACACGAAAGAATGCTCGACCTCATTAACCATTAGAGAAATGCAAATCAAAAGCACAATGAGATAGCATCTCACACCGGTCAGAGTGGCCCTCATCAAGAAACCTAGAAACAATCTATGCTGGAGAGGGGGGTGGAGAAAAGGGAACACTCTTGCACTGTTGGTGGGAAGGTAAATTGATACAGCCACTATGGAGAACTGTATGGAGGGTCCTTCAAAAACTAAGACGAGAACTATCATACGATGCAGGAATCCCACTACTGGGAATATACCCAGAGAACACCGTAATTCAAAAAGACGCACGCACCCCAATATTCATTTCAGCACTATTTACAACAGCCAGGTCATGGAAGCAAGCCACGTGCCCATCGACAGACGAATGGATAAAGAAGTTGTGGTACATATATACAATGGAATGTTACTCAGCCATTAAAAGGAACGAAACTGAGTCACTTGTTGAGACGTGGATGGATCTAGAGACTGTCATACAGAGTGAACTTAGCGAGAAAGAGAAAAACAAATGTCGTACATTAACGCATGTATGTGGCACCTAGACAAATGGTACAGACGAAGTGGTTTGCAGGGCAGAAGTTGAGACACAGATGTGGAGAACCAACGGATGGACACCAAGGGAGGAAAACCACAGTGGGGTGGGGATGGTGGTGTGCTGAATTGGGCAATGGGTGTGATATTTATACACTGATGTGTATAAAGTTGATGACTGCTTTTAAGAAATTAAAACTAAAAATAAAATTAAAGTTAAAAATATAGGGACATGAAAACAATTTGGAAGAAATGGATATGTTACACTTTGCTGGGGGGAAGGTAGAATATGGCAAACAGTGTGCAAAATATCTTATCTTTCCTTCAACATTTACAGAGGTAGTTACCTCACGACCCCATAATTCCACTAGTGGGTATAACACAAGTGTTCTGGTCTGGGTTCCACAGAGAAACAGAAGCCACTAGCTGCCTGGGGGTGGGAGGGGAGGGAAGGGAGCAAGAGAGAGAGAGAGAGAGATTGAGATTGAGAGATTTTATTGAATTGGCCTAACGTGTGGTGGGGACTGGGAAGTCAAATTATTCAGGGCAGTCTGACAGACTGGAGACCGAGGAAAGAGCTGTGCATGCAGAATCGCGTTTTTCCTTGAAAGAGCAGTCTTTGCTCTTAAGGACTTGTGGACTGATCAAAAGATAAAGCCTCATCCCACATGATGCAGGCTGCATGTATTTGCTAGGGCTGCCAGGAGAAAGTACCAAGGACTGCATGTCTTAACAGAAATTAGGACATTGATATATACAGAGAGAGTAACACGACAAACATAGCCATCTACAACCCAAGCACACCAATCGTACTGAATGAGGGCAAAGCCTGATGGCTTCATTTTAACTTGATTACTGTCCTAAAGACCCTATCTCCAAAGACTGTGGAGTATATTTGCAACTCGTTTGTATTGAAGGAAGAAAATTCAGTCCAAACTACTGACTCCTGTAACCGCCCAAAATTCCTGTTCTTTTTTGCACGAAAAATGCGTTCACTTCATGCACTCCCTTCCTAAACCTCATTCTAGCAGCAAGTCTAAGTCCCAACTTTTATGTAAATAGCTTCTGAAACTGGTAAACTCTGAAGCCAGGCAACTTGGTTGCTTTCAAATACAATGGTGGAAAGGACACGTAAAGCTGTCACTGTTTTCAGGCGACACGATACTATACGTAGAGAATCCTAAAGAGGCTACCAGAAAACTAGTAGAGCTACTCAGTGAATTTGGTAAAGTAGCGGGATACAAAATTAATGCACAGAAGTCGCTGGCATTCCTATACACTAATGACGAAAAATCTGAAAGTGAACTGAAGGAAACACTCCTAGTTACCACTGCAACCAAATGAATAAAATGTCCAGGACTAAAACTACCTAAGGAGACAAAAGACCTGTATGCAGAACATTATAAGACACTGATGAATGAAATTAAAAATGATACCCACAGATGGAGCGATATATCATGTTCTTCGATTGGAAGAATCAATATTGTGAAAATGACTCTACTCCCCAAAGCAATCTAGAGATTTAATGCAATCCCCGTCAAACTACCACTGGCATTTCTTACAGAACTCCAACCCAAAATTTGACAATTTGTATGCAGACACAGAAGACCCCGAATAGCCAAAGCAATCTTGAGAGCGAAAAATGAAGCTGGAGGTATCAGGCTCCCTGACTTCAGACGAAACTGCAAAGCTACAGGAATCAAGACAGTATGGTAGTGGCACCAAAACAGACATATGGATCCATGGAACAGCATAGAAAGCCCAGAGATAAACACACGCACATATGGTCACCTTATCTTTGATAAAGGGGGCAAGAATATAGAGTGGAGAAAAGTCAGCCTCTTCAATAAGTGGTGTCGGGAAAACAGGACAGGTACATGTACAAGGATGTAAGGAGAAGACTCCCTAACACCACACACAAAAATAAACTCCAAATGGACTAAAGACCTAAATGTAAGGCCAGACACTCTCAAACCCTTAGAGGAAAGCATAAGCAGAACGCTCTATGACAGAAATCACTGCAAGATCCTTTTTGCACCACATGCTAGAAAAATGGAAATAAAAACAAAAATAAGCAAACGGGACCTAAGGGAACTTAAGAGCTTTTGCACGGCAAAGGAAACCATAAACAAGACCGACAGACAACCCTTAGAATGGGAGAAAATATTTACAAATGAAGCAACTGACAAAGGATTCATCTCCAAAACTTACAGGCGGCACATGCAGCTCAATATCAAAAAAGCAAACAACCCAAGCCAAAACTGGGCAGAAGACCTCAAGAGACAGTTCTCCAAAGAAGACATCCACACTGCCCACAAACACACGAAAGAATGCTCGACCTCATTAACCATTAGAGAAATGCAAATCAAAAGCACAATGAGATAGCATCTCACACCGGTCAGAGTGGCCCTCATCAAGAAACCTAGAAACAATCTATGCTGGAGAGGGGGGTGGAGAAAAGGGAACACTCTTGCACTGTTGGTGGGAAGGTAAATTGATACAGCCACTATGGAGAACTGTATGGAGGGTCCTTCAAAAACTAAGACGAGAACTATCATACGATGCAGGAATCCCACTACTGGGAATATACCCAGAGAACACCGTAATTCAAAAAGACGCACGCACCCCAATATTCATTTCAGCACTATTTACAACAGCCAGGTCATGGAAGCAAGCCACGTGCCCATCGACAGACGAATGGATAAAGAAGTTGTGGTACATATATACAATGGAATGTTACTCAGCCATTAAAAGGAACGAAACTGAGTCACTTGTTGAGACGTGGATGGATCTAGAGACTGTCATACAGAGTGAACTTAGCGAGAAAGAGAAAAACAAATGTCGTACATTAACGCATGTATGTGGCACCTAGACAAATGGTACAGACGAAGTGGTTTGCAGGGCAGAAGTTGAGACACAGATGTGGAGAACCAACGGATGGACACCAAGGGAGGAAAACCACAGTGGGGTGGGGATGGTGGTGTGCTGAATTGGGCAATGGGTGTGATATTTATACACTGATGTGTATAAAGTTGATGACTGCTTTTAAGAAATTAAAACTAAAAATAAAATTAAAGTTAAAAATATAGGGACATGAAAACAATTTGGAAGAAATGGATATGTTACACTTTGCTGGGGGGAAGGTAGAATATGGCAAACAGTGTGCAAAATATCTTATCTTTCCTTCGACATTTACAGAGGTAGTTACCTCACGACCCCATAATTCCACTAGTGGGTATAACACAAGTGTTCTGGTCTGGGTTCCACAGAGAAACAGAAGCCACTAGCTGCCTGGGGGTGGGAGGGGAGGGAAGGGAGCAAGAGAGAGAGAGAGAGAGATTGAGATTGAGAGATTTTATTGAATTGGCCTAACGTGTGGTGGGGACTGGGAAGTCAAATTATTCAGGGCAGTCTGACAGACTGGAGACCGAGGAAAGAGCTGTGCATGCAGAATCGCGTTTTTCCTTGAAAGAGCAGTCTTTTCTCTTAAGGACTTGTGGACTGATCAAAAGATAAAGCCTCATCCCACATGATGCAGGCTGCATGTATTTGCTAGGGCTGCCAGGAGAAAGTACCAAGGACTGCATGTCTTAACAGAAATTAGGACATTGATATATACAGAGAGAGTAACACGACAAACATAGCCATCTACAACCCAAGCACACCAATCGTACTGAATGAGGGCAAAGCCTGATGGCTTCATTTTAACTTGATTACTGTCCTAAAGACCCTATCTCCAAAGACTGTGGAGTATATTTGCAACTCGTTTGTATTGAAGGAAGAAAATTCAGTCCAAACTACTGACTCCTGTAACCGCCCAAAATTCCTGTTCTTTTTTGCACGAAAAATGCGTTCACTTCATGCACTCCCTTCCTAAACCTCATTCTAGCAGCAAGTCTAAGTCCCAACTTTTATGTAAATAGCTTCTGAAACTGGTAAACTCTGAAGCCAGGCAACTTGGTTGCTTTCAAATACAATGGTGGAAAGGACACGTAAAGCTGTCACTGTTTTCAGGCGACACGATACTATACGTAGAGAATCCTAAAGAGGCTACCAGAAAACTAGTAGAGCTACTCAGTGAATTTGGTAAAGTAGCGGGATACAAAATTAATGCACAGAAGTCGCTAGCATTCCTATACACTAATGACGAAAAATCTGAAAGTGAACTGAAGGAAACACTCCTAGTTACCACTGCAACCAAATGAATAAAATGTCCAGGACTAAAACTACCTAAGGAGACAAAAGACCTGTATGCAGAACATTATAAGACACTGATGAATGAAATTAAAAATGATACCCACAGATGGAGCGATATATCATGTTCTTCGATTGGAAGAATCAATATTGTGAAAATGACTCTACTCCCCAAAGCAATCTAGAGATTTAATGCAATCCCCGTCAAACTACCACTGGCATTTCTTACAGAACTCCAACCCAAAATTTGACAATTTGTATGCAGACACAGAAGACCCCGAATAGCCAAAGCAATCTTGAGAGCGAAAAATGGAGCTGGAGGTATCAGGCTCCCTGACTTCAGACGAAACTGCAAAGCTACAGGAATCAAGACAGTATGGTAGTGGCACCAAAACAGACATATGGATCCATGGAACAGCATAGAAAGCCCAGAGATAAACACACGCACATATGGTCACCTTATCTTTGATAAAGGGGGCAAGAATATAGAGTGGAGAAAAGTCAGCCTCTTCAATAAGTGGTGTCGGGAAAACAGGACAGGTACATGTACAAGGATGTAAGGAGAAGACTCCCTAACACCACACACAAAAATAAACTCCAAATGGACTAAAGACCTAAATGTAAGGCCAGACACTCTCAAACCCTTAGAGGAAAGCATAAGCAGAACGCTCTATGACAGAAATCACTGCAAGATCCTTTTTGCACCACATGCTAGAAAAATGGAAATAAAAACAAAAATAAGCAAACGGGACCTAAGGGAACTTAAGAGCTTTTGCACGGCAAAGGAAACCATAAACAAGACCGACAGACAACCCTTAGAATGGGAGAAAATATTTACAAATGAAGCAACTGACAAAGGATTCATCTCCAAAACTCACAGGCGGCACATGCAGCTCAATATCAAAAAAGCAAACAACCCAAGCCAAAACTGGGCAGAAGACCTCAAGAGACAGTTCTCCAAAGAAGACATCCACACTGCCCACAAACACACGAAAGAATGCTCGACCTCATTAACCATTAGAGAAATGCAAATCAAAAGCACAATGAGATAGCATCTCACACCGGTCAGAGTGGCCCTCATCAAGAAACCTAGAAACAATCAATGCTGGAGAGGGGGGTGGAGAAAAGGGAACACTCTTGCACTGTTGGTGGGAAGGTAAATTGATACAGCCACTATGGAGAACTGTATGGAGGGTCCTTCAAAAACTAAGACGAGAACTACCATACGATGCAGGAATCCCACTACTGGGAATATACCCAGAGAACACCGTAATTCAAAAAGACGCACGCACCCCAATATTCATTTCAGCACTATTTACAACAGCCAGGTCATGGAAGCAAGCCACGTGCCCATCGACAAACGAATGGATAAAGAAGTTGTGGTACATATATACAATGGAATGTTACTCAGCCATTAAAAGGAACGAAACTGAGTCACTTGTTGAGACGTGGATGGATCTAGAGACTGTCATACAGAGTGAACTTAGCGAGAAAGAGAAAAACAAATGTCGTACATTAACGCATGTATGTGGCACCTAGACAAATGGTACAGACGAAGTGGTTTGCAGGGCAGAAGTTGAGACACAGATGTGGAGAACCAACGGATGGACACCAAGGGAGGAAAACCACAGTGGGGTGGGGATGGTGGTGTGCTGAATTGGGCAATGGGTGTGATATTTATACACTGATGTGTATAAAGTTGATGACTGCTTTTAAGAAATTAAAACTAAAAATAAAATTAAAGTTAAAAATATAGGGACATGAAAACAATTTGGAAGAAATGGATATGTTACACTTTGCTGGGGGGAAGGTAGAATATGGCAAACAGTGTGCAAAATATCTTATCTTTCCTTCAACATTTACAGAGGTAGTTACCTCACGACACCATAATTCCACTAGTGGGTATAACACAAGTGTTCTGGTCTGGGTTCCACAGAGAAACAGAAGCCACTAGCTGCCTGGGGGTGGGAGGGGAGGGAAGGGAGCAAGAGAGAGAGAGAGAGAGATTGAGATTGAGAGATTTTATTGAATTGGCCTAACGTGTGGTGGGGACTGGGAAGTCAAATTATTCAGGGCAGTCTGACAGACTGGAGACCGAGGAAAGAGCTGTGCATGCAGAATCGCGTTTTTCCTTGAAAGAGCAGTCTTTTCTCTTAAGGACTTGTGGACTGATCAAAAGATAAAGCCTCATCCCACATGATGCAGGCTGCATGTATTTGCTAGGGCTGCCAGGAGAAAGTACCAAGGACTGCATGTCTTAACAGAAATTAGGACATTGATATATACAGAGAGAGTAACACGACAAACATAGCCATCTACAACCCAAGCACACCAATCGTACTGAATGAGGGCAAAGCCTGATGGCTTCATTTTAACTTGATTACTGTCCTAAAGACCCTATCTCCAAAGACTGTGGAGTATATTTGCAACTCGTTTGTATTGAAGGAAGAAAATTCAGTCCAAACTACTGACTCCTGTAACCGCCCAAAATTCCTGTTCTTTTTTGCACAAAAAATGCGTTCACTTCATGCACTCCCTTCCTAAACCTCATTCTAGCAGCAAGTCTAAGTCCCAACTTTTATGTAAATAGCTTCTGAAACTGGTAAACTCTGAAGCCAGGCAACTTGGTTGCTTTCAAATACAACGGTGGAAAGGACACGTAAAGCTGTCACTGTTTTCAGGCGACACGATACTATACGTAGAGAATCCTAAAGAGGCTACCAGAAAACTAGTAGAGCTACTCAGTGAATTTGGTAAAGTAGCGGGATACAAAATTAATGCACAGAAGTCGCTGGCATTCCTATACACTAATGACGAAAAATCTGAAAGTGAACTGAAGGAAACACTCCTAGTTACCACTGCAACCAAATGAATAAAATGTCCAGGACTAAAACTACCTAAGGAGACAAAAGACCTGTATGCAGAACATTATAAGACACTGATGAATGAAATTAAAAATGATACCCACAGATGGAGCGATATATCATGTTCTTCGATTGGAAGAATCAATATTGTGAAAATGACTCTACTCCCCAAAGCAATCTAGAGATTTAATGCAATCCCCGTCAAACTACCACTGGCATTTCTTACAGAACTCCAACCCAAAATTTGACAATTTGTATGCAGACACAGAAGACCCCGAATAGCCAAAGCAATCTTGAGAGCGAAAAATGGAGCTGGAGGTATCAGGCTCCCTGACTTCAGACGAAACTGCAAAGCTACAGGAATCAAGACAGTATGGTAGTGGCACCAAAACAGACATATGGATCCATGGAACAGCATAGAAAGCCCAGAGATAAACACACGCACATATGGTCACCTTATCTTTGATAAAGGGGGCAAGAATATAGAGTGGAGAAAAGTCAGCCTCTTCAATAAGTGGTGTCGGGAAAACAGGACAGGTACATGTACAAGGATGTAAGGAGAAGACTCCCTAACACCACACACAAAAATAAACTCCAAATGGACTAAAGACCTAAATGTAAGGCCAGACACTCTCAAACCCTTAGAGGAAAGCATAAGCAGAACGCTCTATGACAGAAATCACTGCAAGATCCTTTTTGCACCACATGCTAGAAAAATGGAAATAAAAACAAAAATAAGCAAACGGGACCTAAGGGAACTTAAGAGCTTTTGCACGGCAAAGGAAACCATAAACAAGACCGACAGACAACCCTTAGAATGGGAGAAAATATTTACAAATGAAGCAACTGACAAAGGATTCATCTCCAAAACTCACAGGCGGCACATGCAGCTCAATATCAAAAAAGCAAACAACCCAAGCCAAAACTGGGCAGAAGACCTCAAGAGACAGTTCTCCAAAGAAGACATCCACACAGCCCACAAACACACGAAAGAATGCTCGACCTCATTAACCATTAGAGAAATGCAAATCAAAAGCACAATGAGATAGCATCTCACACCGGTCAGAGTGGCCCTCATCAAGAAACCTAGAAACAATCTATGCTGGAGAGGGGGGTGGAGAAAAGGGAACACTCTTGCACTGTTGGTGGGAAGGTAAATTGATACAGCCACTATGGAGAACTGTATGGAGGGTCCTTCAAAAACTAAGACGAGAACTACCATACGATGCAGGAATCCCACTACTGGGAATATACCCAGAGAACACCGTAATTCAAAAAGACGCACGCACCCCAATGTTCATTTCAGCACTATTTACAACAGCCAGGTCATGGAAGCAAGCCACGTGCCCATCGACAGACGAATGGATAAAGAAGTTGTGGTACATATATACAATGGAATGTTACTCAGCCATTAAAAGGAACGAAACTGAGTCACTTGTTGAGACGTGGATGGATCTAGAGACTGTCATACAGAGTGAACTTAGCGAGAAAGAGAAAAACAAATGTCGTACATTAACGCATGTATGTGGCACCTAGACAAATGGTACAGACGAAGTGGTTTGCAGGGCAGAAGTTGAGACACAGATGTGGAGAACCAACGGATGGACACCAAGGGAGGAAAACCACAGTGGGGTGGGGATGGTGGTGTGCTGAATTGGGCAATGGGTGTGATATTTATACACTGATGTGTATAAAGTTGATGACTGCTTTTAAGAAATTAAAACTAAAAATAAAATTAAAGTTAAAAATATAGGGACATGAAAACAATTTGGAAGAAATGGATATGTTACACTTTGCTGGGGGGAAGGTAGAATATGGCAAACAGTGTGCAAAATATCTTATCTTTCCTTCGACGTTTACAGAGGTAGTTACCTCACGACCCCATAATTCCACTAGTGGGTATAACACAAGTGTTCTGGTCTGGGTTCCACAGAGAAACAGAAGCCACTAGCTGCCTGGGGGTGGGAGGGGAGGGAAGGGAGCAAGAGAGAGAGAGAGAGAGATTGAGATTGAGAGATTTTATTGAATTGGCCTAACGTGTGGTGGGGACTGGGAAGTCAAATTATTCAGGGCAGTCTGACAGACTGGAGACCGAGGAAAGAGCTGTGCATGCAGAATCGCGTTTTTCCTTGAAAGAGCAGTCTTTTCTCTTAAGGACTTGTGGACTGATCAAAAGATAAAGCCTCATCCCACATGATGCAGGCTGCATGTATTTGCTAGGGCTGCCAGGAGAAAGTACCAAGGACTGCATGTCTTAACAGAAATTAGGACATTGATATATACAGAGAGAGTAACACGACAAACATAGCCATCTACAACCCAAGCACACCAATCGTACTGAATGAGGGCAAAGCCTGATGGCTTCATTTTAACTTGATTACTGTCCTAAAGACCCTATCTCCAAAGACTGTGGAGTATATTTGCAACTCGTTTGTATTGAAGGAAGAAAATTCAGTCCAAACTACTGACTCCTGTAACCGCCCAAAATTCCTGTTCTTTTTTGCACGAAAAATGCGTTCACTTCATGCACTCCCTTCCTAAACCTCATTCTAGCAGCAAGTCTAAGTCCCAACTTTTATGTAAATAGCTTCTGAAACTGGTAAACTCTGAAGCCAGGCAACTTGGTTGCTTTCAAATACAATGGTGGAAAGGACACGTAAAGCTGTCACTGTTTTCAGGCGACACGATACTATACGTAGAGAATCCTAAAGAGGCTACCAGAAAACTAGTAGAGCTACTCAGTGAATTTGGTAAAGTAGCGGGATACAAAATTAATGCACAGAAGTCGCTAGCATTCCTATACACTAATGACGAAAAATCTGAAAGTGAACTGAAGGAAACACTCCTAGTTACCACTGCAACCAAATGAATAAAATGTCCAGGACTAAAACTACCTAAGGAGACAAAAGACCTGTATGCAGAACATTATAAGACACTGATGAATGAAATTAAAAATGATACCCACAGATGGAGCGATATATCATGTTCTTCGATTGGAAGAATCAATATTGTGAAAATGACTCTACTCCCCAAAGCAATCTAGAGATTTAATGCAATCCCCGTCAAACTACCACTGGCATTTCTTACAGAACTCCAACCCAAAATTTGACAATTTGTATGCAGACACAGAAGACCCCGAATAGCCAAAGCAATCTTGAGAGCGAAAAATGGAGCTGGAGGTATCAGGCTCCCTGACTTCAGACGAAACTGCAAAGCTACAGGAATCAAGACAGTATGGTAGTGGCACCAAAACAGACATATGGATCCATGGAACAGCATAGAAAGCCCAGAGATAAACACACGCACATATGGTCACCTTATCTTTGATAAAGGGGGCAAGAATATAGAGTGGAGAAAAGTCAGCCTCTTCAATAAGTGGTGTCGGGAAAACAGGACAGGTACATGTACAAGGATGTAAGGAGAAGACTCCCTAACACCACACACAAAAATAAACTCCAAATGGACTAAAGACCTAAATGTAAGGCCAGACACTCTCAAACCCTTAGAGGAAAGCATAAGCAGAACGCTCTATGACAGAAATCACTGCAAGATCCTTTTTGCACCACATGCTAGAAAAATGGAAATAAAAACAAAAATAAGCAAACGGGACCTAAGGGAACTTAAGAGCTTTTGCACGGCAAAGGAAACCATAAACAAGACCGACAGACAACCCTTAGAATGGGAGAAAATATTTACAAATGAAGCAACTGACAAAGGATTCATCTCCAAAACTCACAGGCGGCACATGCAGCTCAATATCAAAAAAGCAAACAACCCAAGCCAAAACTGGGCAGAAGACCTCAAGAGACAGTTCTCCAAAGAAGACATCCACACTGCCCACAAACACACGAAAGAATGCTCGACCTCATTAACCATTAGAGAAATGCAAATCAAAAGCACAATGAGATAGCATCTCACACCGGTCAGAGTGGCCCTCATCAAGAAACCTAGAAACAATCAATGCTGGAGAGGGGGGTGGAGAAAAGGGAACACTCTTGCACTGTTGGTGGGAAGGTAAATTGATACAGCCACTATGGAGAACTGTATGGAGGGTCCTTCAAAAACTAAGACGAGAACTACCATACGATGCAGGAATCCCACTACTGGGAATATACCCAGAGAACACCGTAATTCAAAAAGACGCACGCACCCCAATATTCATTTCAGCACTATTTACAACAGCCAGGTCATGGAAGCAAGCCACGTGCCCATCGACAAACGAATGGATAAAGAAGTTGTGGTACATATATACAATGGAATGTTACTCAGCCATTAAAAGGAACGAAACTGAGTCACTTGTTGAGACGTGGATGGATCTAGAGACTGTCATACAGAGTGAACTTAGCGAGAAAGAGAAAAACAAATGTCGTACATTAACGCATGTATGTGGCACCTAGACAAATGGTACAGACGAAGTGGTTTGCAGGGCAGAAGTTGAGACACAGATGTGGAGAACCAACGGATGGACACCAAGGGAGGAAAACCACAGTGGGGTGGGGATGGTGGTGTGCTGAATTGGGCAATGGGTGTGATATTTATACACTGATGTGTATAAAGTTGATGACTGCTTTTAAGAAATTAAAACTAAAAATAAAATTAAAGTTAAAAATATAGGGACATGAAAACAATTTGGAAGAAATGGATATGTTACACTTTGCTGGGGGGAAGGTAGAATATGGCAAACAGTGTGCAAAATATCTTATCTTTCCTTCAACATTTACAGAGGTAGTTACCTCACGACACCATAATTCCACTAGTGGGTATAACACAAGTGTTCTGGTCTGGGTTCCACAGAGAAACAGAAGCCACTAGCTGCCTGGGGGTGGGAGGGGAGGGAAGGGAGCAAGAGAGAGAGAGAGAGAGATTGAGATTGAGAGATTTTATTGAATTGGCCTAACGTGTGGTGGGGACTGGGAAGTCAAATTATTCAGGGCAGTCTGACAGACTGGAGACCGAGGAAAGAGCTGTGCATGCAGAATCGCGTTTTTCCTTGAAAGAGCAGTCTTTTCTCTTAAGGACTTGTGGACTGATCAAAAGATAAAGCCTCATCCCACATGATGCAGGCTGCATGTATTTGCTAGGGCTGCCAGGAGAAAGTACCAAGGACTGCATGTCTTAACAGAAATTAGGACATTGATATATACAGAGAGAGTAACACGACAAACATAGCCATCTACAACCCAAGCACACCAATCGTACTGAATGAGGGCAAAGCCTGATGGCTTCATTTTAACTTGATTACTGTCCTAAAGACCCTATCTCCAAAGACTGTAGAGTATATTTGCAACTCGTTTGTATTGAAGGAAGAAAATTCAGTCCAAACTACTGACTCCTGTAACCGCCCAAAATTCCTGTTCTTTTTTGCACAAAAAATGCGTTCACTTCATGCACTCCCTTCCTAAACCTCATTCTAGCAGCAAGTCTAAGTCCCAACTTTTATGTAAATAGCTTCTGAAACTGGTAAACTCTGAAGCCAGGCAACTTGGTTGCTTTCAAATACAACGGTGGAAAGGACACGTAAAGCTGTCACTGTTTTCAGGTGACACGATACTATACGTAGAGAATCCTAAAGAGGCTACCAGAAAACTAGTAGAGCTACTCAGTGAATTTGGTAAAGTAGCGGGATACAAAATTAATGCACAGAAGTCGCTGGCATTCCTATACACTAATGACGAAAAATCTGAAAGTGAACTGAAGGAAACACTCCTAGTTACCACTGCAACCAAATGAATAAAATGTCCAGGACTAAAAATACCTAAGGAGACAAAAGACCTGTATGCAGAACATTATAAGACACTGATGAATGAAATTAAAAATGATACCCACAGATGGAGCGATATATCATGTTCTTCGATTGGAAGAATCAATATTGTGAAAATGACTCTACTCCCCAAAGCAATCTAGAGATTTAATGCAATCCCCGTCAAACTACCACTGGCATTTCTTACAGAACTCCAACCCAAAATTTGACAATTTGTATGCAGACACAGAAGACCCCGAATAGCCAAAGCAATCTTGAGAGCGAAAAATGGAGCTGGAGGTATCAGGCTCCCTGACTTCAGACGAAACTGCAAAGCTACAGGAATCAAGACAGTATGGTAGTGGCACCAAAACAGACATATGGATCCATGGAACAGCATAGA
Organism: Eubalaena glacialis; assembly: GCF_028564815.1. Classification (NCBI taxonomy): domain Eukaryota; kingdom Metazoa; phylum Chordata; class Mammalia; order Artiodactyla; family Balaenidae; genus Eubalaena; species Eubalaena glacialis. The sequence goes on from NW_026871152.1 coordinate 169,180, forward strand.
AAGCCCAGAGATAAACACACGCACATATGGTCACCTTATCTTTGATAAAGGGGGCAAGAATATAGAGTGGAGAAAAGTCAGCCTCTTCAATAAGTGGTGTCGGGAAAACAGGACAGGTACATGTACAAGGATGTAAGGAGAAGACTCCCTAACACCACACACAAAAATAAACTCCAAATGGACTAAAGACCTAAATGTAAGGCCAGACACTCTCAAACCCTTAGAGGAAAGCATAAGCAGAACGCTCTATGACAGAAATCACTGCAAGATCCTTTTTGCACCACATGCTAGAAAAATGGAAATAAAAACAAAAATAAGCAAACGGGACCTAAGGGAACTTAAGAGCTTTTGCACGGCAAAGGAAACCATAAACAAGACCGACAGACAACCCTTAGAATGGGAGAAAATATTTACAAATGAAGCAACTGACAAAGGATTCATCTCCAAAACTCACAGGCGGCACATGCAGCTCAATATCAAAAAAGCAAACAACCCAAGCCAAAACTGGGCAGAAGACCTCAAGAGACAGTTCTCCAAAGAAGACATCCACACAGCCCACAAACACACGAAAGAATGCTCGACCTCATTAACCATTAGAGAAATGCAAATCAAAAGCACAATGAGATAGCATCTCACACCGGTCAGAGTGGCCCTCATCAAGAAACCTAGAAACAATCTATGCTGGAGAGGGGGGTGGAGAAAAGGGAACACTCTTGCACTGTTGGTGGGAAGGTAAATTGATACAGCCACTATGGAGAACTGTATGGAGGGTCCTTCAAAAACTAAGACGAGAACTACCATACGATGCAGGAATCCCACTACTGGGAATATACCCAGAGAACACCGTAATTCAAAAAGACGCACGCACCCCAATGTTCATTTCAGCACTATTTACAACAGCCAGGTCATGGAAGCAAGCCACGTGCCCATCGACAGACGAATGGATAAAGAAGTTGTGGTACATATATACAATGGAATGTTACTCAGCCATTAAAAGGAACGAAACTGAGTCACTTGTTGAGACGTGGATGGATCTAGAGACTGTCATACAGAGTGAACTTAGCGAGAAAGAGAAAAACAAATGTCGTACATTAACGCATGTATGTGGCACCTAGACAAATGGTACAGACGAAGTGGTTTGCAGGGCAGAAGTTGAGACACAGATGTGGAGAACCAACGGATGGACACCAAGGGAGGAAAACCACAGTGGGGTGGGGATGGTGGTGTGCTGAATTGGGCAATGGGTGTGATATTTATACACTGATGTGTATAAAGTTGATGACTGCTTTTAAGAAATTAAAACTAAAAATAAAATTAAAGTTAAAAATATAGGGACATGAAAACAATTTGGAAGAAATGGATATGTTACACTTTGCTGGGGGGAAGGTAGAATATGGCAAACAGTGTGCAAAATATCTTATCTTTCCTTCGACGTTTACAGAGGTAGTTACCTCACGACCCCATAATTCCACTAGTGGGTATAACACAAGTGTTCTGGTCTGGGTTCCACAGAGAAACAGAAGCCACTAGCTGCCTGGGGGTGGGAGGGGAGGGAAGGGAGCAAGAGAGAGAGAGAGAGAGATTGAGATTGAGAGATTTTATTGAATTGGCCTAACGTGTGGTGGGGACTGGGAAGTCAAATTATTCAGGGCAGTCTGACAGACTGGAGACCGAGGAAAGAGCTGTGCATGCAGAATCGCGTTTTTCCTTGAAAGAGCAGTCTTTTCTCTTAAGGACTTGTGGACTGATCAAAAGATAAAGCCTCATCCCACATGATGCAGGCTGCATGTATTTGCTAGGGCTGCCAGGAGAAAGTACCAAGGACTGCATGTCTTAACAGAAATTAGGACATTGATATATACAGAGAGAGTAACACGACAAACATAGCCATCTACAACCCAAGCACACCAATCGTACTGAATGAGGGCAAAGCCTGATGGCTTCATTTTAACTTGATTACTGTCCTAAAGACCCTATCTCCAAAGACTGTGGAGTATATTTGCAACTCGTTTGTATTGAAGGAAGAAAATTCAGTCCAAACTACTGACTCCTGTAACCGCCCAAAATTCCTGTTCTTTTTTGCACGAAAAATGCGTTCACTTCATGCACTCCCTTCCTAAACCTCATTCTAGCAGCAAGTCTAAGTCCCAACTTTTATGTAAATAGCTTCTGAAACTGGTAAACTCTGAAGCCAGGCAACTTGGTTGCTTTCAAATACAACGGTGGAAAGGACACGTAAAGCTGTCACTGTTTTCAGGTGACACGATACTATACGTAGAGAATCCTAAAGAGGCTACCAGAAAACTAGTAGAGCTACTCAGTGAATTTGGTAAAGTAGCGGGATACAAAATTAATGCACAGAAGTCGCTGGCATTCCTATACACTAATGACGAAAAATCTGAAAGTGAACTGAAGGAAACACTCCTAGTTACCACTGCAACCAAATGAATAAAATGTCCAGGACTAAAAATACCTAAGGAGACAAAAGACCTGTATGCAGAACATTATAAGACACTGATGAATGAAATTAAAAATGATACCCACAGATGGAGCGATATATCATGTTCTTCGATTGGAAGAATCAATATTGTGAAAATGACTCTACTCCCCAAAGCAATCTAGAGATTTAATGCAATCCCCGTCAAACTACCACTGGCATTTCTTACAGAACTCCAACCCAAAATTTGACAATTTGTATGCAGACACAGAAGACCCCGAATAGCCAAAGCAATCTTGAGAGCGAAAAATGGAGCTGGAGGTATCAGGCTCCCTGACTTCAGACGAAACTGCAAATCTACAGGAATCAAGACAGTATGGTAGTGGCACCAAAACAGACATATGGATCCATGGAACAGGATAGAAAGCCCAGAGATAAACACACGCACATATGGTCACCTTATCTTTGATAAAGGGGGCAAGAATATAGAGTGGAGAAAAGTCGGCCTCTTCAATAAGTGGTGTCGGGAAAACAGGACAGCTACATGTACAAGGATGAAAGGAGAAGACTCCCTAACACCACACACAAAAATAAACTCCAAATGGACTAAAGACCTAAATGTAAGGCCAGACACTCTCAAACCCTTAGAGGAAAGCATAAGCAGAACGCTCTATGACAGAAATCACTGCAAGATCCTTTTTGCACCACATGCTAGAAAAATGGAAATAAAAACAAAAATAAGCAAACGGGACCTAAGGGAACTTAAGAGCTTTTGCACGGCAAAGGAAACCATAAACAAGACCGACAGACAACCCTTAGAATGGGAGAAAATATTTACAAATGAAGCAACTGACAAAGGATTCATCTCCAAAACTTACAGGCGGCACATGCAGCTCAATATCAAAAAAGCAAACAACCCAAGCCAAAACTGGGCAGAAGACCTCAAGAGACAGTTCTCCAAAGAAGACATCCACACTGCCCACAAACACACGAAAGAATGCTCGACCTCATTAACCATTAGAGAAACGCAAATCAAAAGCACAATGAGATAGCATCTCACACTGGTCAGAGTGGCCCTCATCAAGAAACCTAGAAACAATCAATGCTGGAGAGGGGGGTGGAGAAAAGGGAACACTCTTGCACTGTTGGTGGGAAGGTAAATTGATACAGCCACTATGGAGAACTGTATGGAGGGTCCTTCAACAACTAAGACGAGAACTACCATACGACGCAGGAATCCCACTACTGGGAATATACCCAGAGAACACCGTAATTCAAAAAGACGCACGCACCCCAATATTCATTTCAGCACTATTTACAACAGCCAGGTCATGGAAGCAAGCCACGTGCCCATCGACAGACGAATGGATAAAGAAGTTGTGGTACATATATACAATGGAATGTTACTCAGCCATTAAAAGGAACGAAACTGAGTCACTTGTTGAGACGTGGATGGATCTAGAGACTGTCATACAGAGTGAACTTAGCGAGAAAGAGAAAAACAAATGTCGTACATTAACGCATGTATGTGGCACCTAGACAAATGGTACAGACGAAGTGGTTTGCAGGGCAGAAGTTGAGACACAGATGTGGAGAACCAACGGATGGACACCAAGGGAGGAAAACCACAGTGGGGTGGGGATGGTGGTGTGCTGAATTGGGCAATGGGTGTGATATTTATACACTGATGTGTATAAAGTTGATGACTGCTTTTAAGAAATTAAAACTAAAAATAAAATTAAAGTTAAAAATATAGGGACATGAAAACAATTTGGAAGAAATGGATATGTTACACTTTGCTGGGGGGAAGGTAGAATATGGCAAACAGTGTCCAAAATATCTTATCTTTCCTTCAACATTTACAGAGGTAGTTACCTCACGACCCCATAATTCCACTAGCGGGTATAACACAAGTGTTCTGGTCTGGGTTCCACAGAGAAACAGAAGCCACTAGCTGCCTGGGGGTGGGAGGGGAGGGAAGGGAGCAAGAGAGAGAGAGAGAGAGACTGAGATTGAGAGATTTTATTGAATTGGCCTAACGTGTGGTGGGGACTGGGAAGTCAAATTATTCAGGGCAGTCTGACAGACTGGAGACCGAGGAAAGAGCTGTGCATGCAGAATCGCGTTTTTCCTTGAAAGAGCAGTCTTTTCTCTTAAGGACTTGTGGACTGATCAAAAGATAAAGCCTCATCCCACATGATGCAGGCTGCATGTATTTGCTAGGGCTGCCAGGAGAAAGGACCAAGGACTGCATGTCTTAACAGAAATTAGGACATTGATATATACAGAGAGAGTAACACGACAAACATAGCCATCCACAACCCAAGCATACCAATCGTACTGAATGAGGGCAAAGCCTGATGGCTTCATTTTAACTTGATTACTGTCCTAAAGACCCTATCTCCAAAGACTGTGGAGTATATTTGCAACTCGTTTGTATTGAAGGAAGAAAATTCAGTCCAAACTACTGACTCCTGTAACCGCCCAAAATTCCTGTTCTTTTTTGCACGAAAAATGCGTTCACTTCATGCACTCCCTTCGTAAACCTCATTCTAGCAGCAAGTCTAAGTCCCAACTTTTATGTAAATAGCTTCTGAAACTGGTAAACTCTGAAGCCAGGCAACTTGGTTGCTTTCAAATACAACGGTGGAAAGGACACGTAAAGCTGTCACTGTTTTCAGGCGACACGATACTATACGTAGAGAATCCTAAAGAGGCTACCAGAAAACTAGTAGAGCTACTCAGTGAATTTGGTAAAGTAGCGGGATACAAAATTAATGCACAGAAGTCGCTGGCATTCCTATACACTAATGACGAAAAATCTGAAAGTGAACTGAAGGAAACACTCCTAGTTACCACTGCAACCAAATGAATAAAATGTCCAGGACTAAAAATACCTAAGGAGACAAAAGACCTGTATGCAGAACATTATAAGACACTGATGAATGAAATTAAAAATGATACCCACAGATGGAGCGATATATCATGTTCTTCGATTGGAAGAATCAATATTGTGAAAATGACTCTACTCCCCAAAGCAATCTAGAGATTTAATGCAATCCCCGTCAAACTACCACTGGCATTTCTTACAGAACTCCAACCCAAAATTTGACAATTTGTATGCAGACACAGAAGACCCCGAATAGCCAAAGCAATCTTGAAAGCGAAAAATGGAGCTGGAGGAATCAGGCTCCCTGACTTCAGACGAAACTGCAAAGCTACAGGAATCAAGACAGTACGGTAGTGGCACCAAAACAGACATATGGATCCATGGAAGAGGATAGAAAGCCCAGAGATAAACAGACGCACATATGGTCACCTTATCTTTGATAAAGGGGGCAAGAATATAGAGTGGAGAAAAGTCGGCCTCTTCAATAAGTGGTGTCGGGAAAACAGGACAGCTACATGTACAAGGATGAAAGGAGAAGACTCCCTAACACCACACACAAAAATAAACTCCAAATGGACTAAAGACCTAAATGTAAGGCCAGACACTCTCAAACCCTTAGAGGAAAGCATAAGCAGAACGCTCTATGACAGAAATCACTGCAAGATCCTTTTTGCACCACATGCTAGAAAAATGGAAATAAAAACAAAAATAAGCAAACGGGACCTAAGGGAACTTAAGAGCTTTTGCACGGCAAAGGAAACCATAAACAAGACCGACAGACAACCCTTAGAATGGGAGAAAATATTTACAAATGAAGCAACTGACAAAGGATTCATCTCCAAAACTTACAGGCGGCACATGCAGCTCAATATCAAAAAAGCAAACAACCCAAGCCAAAACTGGGCAGAAGACCTCAAGAGACAGTTCTCCAAAGAAGACATCCACACAGCCCACAAACACACGAAAGAATGCTCGACCTCATTAACCATTAGAGAAATGCAAATCAAAAGCACAATGAGATAGCATCTCACACCGGTCACAGTGGCCCTCATCAAGAAACCTAGAAACAATCAATGCTGGAGAGGGGGGTGGAGAAAAGGGAACACTCTTGCACTGTTGGTGGGAAGGTAAATTGATACAGCCACTATGGAGAACTGTATGGAGGGTCCTTCAACAACTAAGACGAGAACTACCATACGACGCAGGAATCCCACTACTGGGAATATACCCAGAGAACACCATAATTCAAAAAGACGCACGCACCCCAATATTCATTTCAGCACTATTTACAATAGCCAGGTCATGGAAGCAAGCCACGTGCCCATCGACAGACGAATGGATAAAGAAGTTGTGGTACATATATACAATGGAATGTTACTCAGCCATTAAAAGGAACGAAACTGAGTCACTTGTTGAGACGTGGATGGATCTAGAGACTGTCATACAGAGTGAACTTAGCGAGAAAGAGAAAAACAAATGTCGTACATTAACGCATGTATGTGGCACCTAGACAAATGGTACAGACGAAGTGGTTTGCAGGGCAGAAGTTGAGACACAGATGTGGAGAACCAACGGATGGACACCAAGGGAGGAAAACCACAGTGGGGTGGGGATGGTGGTGTGCTGAATTGGGCAATGGGTGTGATATTTATACACTGATGTGTATAAAGTTGATGACTGCTTTTAAGAAATTAAAACTAAAAATAAAATTAAAGTTAAAAATATAGGGACATGAAAACAATTTGGAAGAAATGGATATGTTACACTTTGCTGGGGGGAAGGTAGAATATGGCAAACAGTGTCCAAAATATCTTATCTTTCCTTCAACATTTACAGAGGTAGTTACCTCACGACCCCATAATTCCACTAGCGGGTATAACACAAGTGTTCTGGTCTGGGTTCCACAGAGAAACAGAAGCCACTAGCTGCCTGGGGGTGGGAGGGGAGGGAAGGGAGCAAGAGAGAGAGAGAGAGAGATTGAGATTGAGAGATTTTATTGAATTGGCCTAACGTGTGGTGGGGACTGGGAAGTCAAATTATTCAGGGCAGTCTGACAGACTGGAGACTGAGGAAAGAGCTGTGCATGCAGAATCGCGTTTTTCCTTGAAAGAGCAGTCTTTTCTCTTAAGGACTTGTGGACTGATCAAAAGATAAAGCCTCATCCCACATGATGCAGGCTGCATGTATTTGCTAGGGCTGCCAGGAGAAAGGACCAAGGACTGCATGTCTTAACAGAAATTAGGACATTGATATATACAGAGAGAGTAACACGACAAACATAGCCATCTACAACCCAAGCACACCAATCGTACTGAATGAGGGCAAAGCCTGATGGCTTCATTTTAACTTGATTACTGTCCTAAAGACCCTATCTCCAAAGACTGTGGAGTATATTTGCAACTCGTTTGTATTGAAGGAAGAAAATTCAGTCCAAACTACTGACTCCTGTAACCGCCCAAAATTCCTGTTCTTTTTTGCACGAAAAATGCGTTCACTTCATGCACTCCCTTCGTAAACCTCATTCTAGCAGCAAGTCTAAGTCCCAACTTTTATGTAAATAGCTTCTGAAACTGGTAAACTCTGAAGCCAGGCAACTTGGTTGCTTTCAAATACAACGGTGGAAAGGACACGTAAAGCTGTCACTGTTTTCAGGCGACACGATACTATACGTAGAGAATCCTAAAGAGGCTACCAGAAAACTAGTAGAGCTACTCAGTGAATTTGGTAAAGTAGCGGGATACAAAATTAATGCACAGAAGTCGCTGGCATTCCTATACACTAATGACGAAAAATCTGAAAGTGAACTGAAGGAAACACTCCTAGTTACCACTGCAACCAAATGAATAAAATGTCCAGGACTAAAAATACCTAAGGAGACAAAAGACCTGTATGCAGAACATTATAAGACACTGATGAATGAAATTAAAAATGATACCCACAGATGGAGCGATATATCATGTTCTTCGATTGGAAGAATCAATATTGTGAAAATGACTCTACTCCCCAAAGCAATCTAGAGATTTAATGCAATCCCCGTCAAACTACCACTGGCATTTCTTACAGAACTCCAACCCAAAATTTGACAATTTGTATGCAGACACAGAAGACCCCGAATAGCCAAAGCAATCTTGAAAGCGAAAAATGGAGCTGGAGGAATCAGGCTCCCTGACTTCAGACGAAACTGCAAAGCTACAGGAATCAAGACAGTACGGTAGTGGCACCAAAACAGACATATGGATCCATGGAACAGGATAGAAAGCCCAGAGATAAACAGACGCACATATGGTCACCTTATCTTTGATAAAGGGGGCAAGAATATAGAGTGGAGAAAAGTCGGCCTCTTCAATAAGTGGTGTCGGGAAAACAGGACAGCTACATGTACAAGGATGAAAGGAGAAGACTCCCTAACACCACACACAAAAATAAACTCCAAATGGACTAAAGACCTAAATGTAAGGCCAGACACTCTCAAACCCTTAGAGGAAAGCATAAGCAGAACGCTCTATGACAGAAATCACTGCAAGATCCTTTTTGCACCACATGCTAGAAAAATGGAAATAAAAACAAAAATAAGCAAACGGGACCTAAGGGAACTTAAGAGCTTTTGCACGGCAAAGGAAACCATAAACAAGACCGACAGACAACCCTTAGAATGGGAGAAAATATTTACAAATGAAGCAACTGACAAAGGATTCATCTCCAAAACTTACAGGCGGCACATGCAGCTCAATATCAAAAAAGCAAACAACCCAAGCCAAAACTGGGCAGAAGACCTCAAGAGACAGTTCTCCAAAGAAGACATCCACACTGCCCACAAACACACGAAAGAATGCTCAACCTCATTAACCATTAGAGAAATGCAAATCAAAAGCACAATGAGATAGCATCTGACACCGGTCAGAGTGGCCCTCATCAAGAAACCTAGAAACAATCAATGCTGGAGAGGGGGATGGAGAAAAGGGAACACTCTTGCACTGTTGGTGGGAACGTAAATTGATACAGCCACTATGGAGAACTGTATGGAGGGTCCTTCAACAACTAAGACGAGAACTACCATATGACGCAGGAATCCCACTACTGGGAATATACCCAGAGAACACCGTAATTCAAAAAGACGCACGCACCCCAATATTCATTTCAGCACTATTTACAATAGCCAGGTCATGGAAGCAAGCCACGTGCCCATCGACAGACGAATGGATAAAGAAGTTGTGGTACATATATACAATGGAATGTTACTCAGCCATTAAAAGGAACGAAACTGAGTCACTTGTTGAGACGTGGATGGATCTAGAGACTGTCATACAGAGTGAACTTAGCGAGAAAGAGAAAAACAAATGTCGTACATTAACGCATGTATGTGGCACCTAGACAAATGGTACAGACGAAGTGGTTTGCAGGGCAGAAGGTGAGACACAGATGTGGAGAACCAACGGATGGACACCAAGGGAGGAAAACCACAGTGGGGTGGGGATGGTGGTGTGCTGAATTGGGCAATGGGTGTGATATTTATACACTGATGTGTATAAAGTTGATGACTGCTTTTAAGAAATTAAAACTAAAAATAAAATTAAAGTTAAAAATATAGGGACATGAAAACAATTTGGAAGAAATGGATATGTTACACTTTGCTGGGGGGAAGGTAGAATATGGCAAACAGTGTGCAAAATATCTGATCTTTCCTTCGACATTTACAGAGGTAGTTACCTCACGACCCCATAATTCCACTAGCGGGTATAACACAAGTGTTCTGGTCTGGGTTCCACAGAGAAACAGAAGCCACTAGCTGCCTGGGGGTGGGAGGGGAGGGAAGGGAGCAAGAGAGAGAGAGAGAGAGATTGAGATTGAGAGATTTTATTGAATTGGCCTAACGTGTGGTGGGGACTGGGAAGTCAAATTATTCAGGGCAGTCTGACAGACTGGAGACCGAGGAAAGAGCTGTGCATGCAGAATCGCGTTTTTCCTTGAAAGAGCAGTCTTTTCTCTTAAGGACTTGTGGACTGATCAAAAGATAAAGCCTCATCCCACATGATGCAGGCTGCATGTATTTGCTAGGGCTGCCAGGAGAAAGGACCAAGGACTGCATGTCTTAACAGAAATTAGGACATTGATATATACAGAGAGAGTAACACGACAAACATAGCCATCTACAACCCAAGCACACCAATCGTACTGAATGAGGGCAAAGCCTGATGGCTTCATTTTAACTTGATTACTGTCCTAAAGACCCTATCTCCAAAGACTGTGGAGTATATTTGCAACTCGTTTGTATTGAAGGAAGAAAATTCAGTCCAAACTACTGACTCCTGTAACCGCCCAAAATTCCTGTTCTTTTTTGCACGAAAAATGCGTTCACTTCATGCACTCCCTTCGTAAACCTCATTCTAGCAGCAAGTCTAAGTCCCAACTTTTATGTAAATAGCTTCTGAAACTGGTAAACTCTGAAGCCAGGCAACTTGGTTGCTTTCAAATACAACGGTGGAAAGGACACGTAAAGCTGTCACTGTTTTCAGGCGACACGATACTATACGTAGAGAATCCTAAAGAGGCTACCAGAAAACTAGTAGAGCTACTCAGTGAATTTGGTAAAGTAGCGGGATACAAAATTAATGCACAGAAGTCGCTGGCATTCCTATACACTAATGACGAAAAATCTGAAAGTGAACTGAAGGAAACACTCCTAGTTACCACTGCAACCAAATGAATAAAATGTCCAGGACTAAAAATACCTAAGGAGACAAAAGACCTGTATGCAGAACATTATAAGACACTGATGAATGAAATTAAAAATGATACCCACAGATGGAGCGATATATCATGTTCTTCGATTGGAAGAATCAATATTGTGAAAATGACTCTACTCCCCAAAGCAATCTAGAGATTTAATGCAATCCCCGTCAAACTACCACTGGCATTTCTTACAGAACTCCAACCCAAAATTTGACAATTTGTATGCAGACACAGAAGACCCCGAATAGCCAAAGCAATCTTGAAAGCGAAAAATGGAGCTGGAGGAATCAGGCTCCCTGACTTCAGACGAAACTGCAAAGCTACAGGAATCAAGACAGTACGGTAGTGGCACCAAAACAGACATATGGATCCATGGAAGAGGATAGAAAGCCCAGAGATAAACAGACGCACATATGGTCACCTTATCTTTGATAAAGGGGGCAAGAATATAGAGTGGAGAAAAGTCGGCCTCTTCAATAAGTGGTGTCGGGAAAACAGGACAGCTACATGTACAAGGATGAAAGGAGAAGACTCCCTAACACCACACACAAAAATAAACTCCAAATGGACTAAAGACCTAAATGTAAGGCCAGACACTCTCAAACCCTTAGAGGAAAGCATAAGCAGAACGCTCTATGACAGAAATCACTGCAAGATCCTTTTTGCACCACATGCTAGAAAAATGGAAATAAAAACAAAAATAAGCAAACGGGACCTAAGGGAACTTAAGAGCTTTTGCACGGCAAAGGAAACCATAAACAAGACCGACAGACAACCCTTAGAATGGGAGAAAATATTTACAAATGAAGCAACTGACAAAGGATTCATCTCCAAAACTTACAGGCGGCACATGCAGCTCAATATCAAAAAAGCAAACAACCCAAGCCAAAACTGGGCAGAAGACCTCAAGAGACAGTTCTCCAAAGAAGACATCCACACTGCCCACAAACACACGAAAGAATGCTTGACCTCATTAACCATTAGAGAAATGCAAATCAAAAGCACAATGAGATAGCATCTCACACCGGTCAGAGTGGCCCTCATCAAGAAACCTAGAAACAATCAATGCTGGAGAGGGGGGTGGAGAAAAGGGAACACTCTTGCACTGTTGGTGGGAAGGTAAATTGATACAGCCACTATGGAGAACTGTATGGAGGGTCCTTCAACAACTAAGACGAGAACTACCATACGACGCAGGAATCCCACTACTGGGAATATACCCAGAGAACACCGTAATTCAAAAAGACGCACGCACCCCAATATTCATTTCAGCACTATTTACAATAGCCAGGTCATGGAAGCAAGCCACGTGCCCATCGACAGACGAATGGATAAAGAAGTTGTGGTACATATATACAATGGAATGTTACTCAGCCATTAAAAGGAACGAAACTGAGTCACTTGTTGAGACGTGGATGGATCTAGAGACTGTCATACAGAGTGAACTTAGCGAGAAAGAGAAAAACAAATGTCGTACATTAACGCATGTATGTGGCACCTAGACAAATGGTACAGACGAAGTGGTTTGCAGGGCAGAAGGTGAGACACAGATGTGGAGAACCAACGGATGGACACCAAGGGAGGAAAACCACAGTGGGGTGGGGATGGTGGTGTGCTGAATTGGGCAATGGGTGTGATATTTATACACTGATGTGTATAAAGTTGATGACTGCTTTTAAGAAATTAAAACTAAAAATAAAATTAAAGTTAAAAATATAGGGACATGAAAACAATTTGGAAGAAATGGATATGTTACACTTTGCTGGGGGGAAGGTAGAATATGGCAAACAGTGTGCAAAATATCTGATCTTTCCTTCGACATTTACAGAGGTAGTTACCTCACGACCCCATAATTCCACTAGCGGGTATAACACAAGTGTTCTGGTCTGGGTTCCACAGAGAAACAGAAGCCACTAGCTGCCTGGGGGTGGGAGGGGAGGGAAGGGAGCAAGAGAGAGAGAGAGAGAGATTGAGATTGAGAGATTTTATTGAATTGGCCTAACGTGTGGTGGGGACTGGGAAGTCAAATTATTCAGGGCAGTCTGACAGACTGGAGACCGAGGAAAGAGCTGTGCATGCAGAATCGCCTTTTTCCTTGAAAGAGCAGTCTTTTCTCTTAAGGACTTGTGGACTGATCAAAAGATAAAGCCTCATCCCACATGATGCAGGCTGCATGTATTTGCTAGGGCTGCCAGGAGAAAGGACCAAGGACTGCATGTCTTAACAGAAATTAGGACATTGATATATACAGAGAGAGTAACACGACAAACATAGCCATCTACAACCCAAGCACACCAATCGTACTGAATGAGGGCAAAGCCTGATGGCTTCATTTTAACTTGATTACTGTCCTAAAGACCCTATCTCCAAAGACTGTGGAGTATATTTGCAACTCGTTTGTATTGAAGGAAGAAAATTCAGTCCAAACTACTGACTCCTGTAACCGCCCAAAATTCCTGTTCTTTTTTGCACGAAAAATGCGTTCACTTCATGCACTCCCTTCCTAAACCTCATTCTAGCAGCAAGTCTAAGTCCCAACTTTTATGTAAATAGCTTCTGAAACTGGTAAACTCTGAAGCCAGGCAACTTGGTTGCTTTCAAATACAACGGTGGAAAGGACACGTAAAGCTGTCACTGTTTTCAGGCGACACGATACTATACGTAGAGAATCCTAAAGAGGCTACCAGAAAACTAGTAGAGCTACTCAGTGAATTTGGTAAAGTAGCGGGATACAAAATTAATGCACAGAAGTCGCTGGCATTCCTATACACTAATGACGAAAAATCTGAAAGTGAACTGAAGGAAACACTCCTAGTTACCACTGCAACTAAATGAATAAAATGTCCAGGACTAAAAATACCTAAGGAGACAAAAGACCTGTATGCAGAACATTATAAGACACTGATGAATGAAATTAAAAATGATACCCACAGATGGAGCGATATATCATGTTCTTCGATTGGAAGAATCAATATTGTGAAAATGACTCTACTCCCCAAAGCAATCTAGAGATTTAATGCAATCCCCGTCAAACTACCACTGGCATTTCTTACAGAACTCCAACCCAAAATTTGACAATTTGTATGCAGACACAGAAGACCCCGAATAGCCAAAGCAATCTTGAAAGCGAAAAATGGAGCTGGAGGAATCAGGCTCCCTGACTTCAGACGAAACTGCAAAGCTACAGGAATCAAGACAGTACGGTAGTGGCACCAAAACAGACATATGGATCCATGGAACAGGATAGAAAGCCCAGAGATAAACAGACGCACATATGGTCACCTTATCTTTGATAAAGGGGGCAAGAATATAGAGTGGAGAAAAGTCGGCCTCTTCAATAAGTGGTGTCGGGAAAACAGGACAGCTACATGTACAAGGATGAAAGGAGAAGACTCCCTAACACCACACACAAAAATAAACTCCAAATGGACTAAAGACCTAAATGTAAGGCCAGACACTCTCAAACCCTTAGAGGAAAGCATAAGCAGAACGCTCTATGACAGAAATCACTGCAAGATCCTTTTTGCACCACATGCTAGAAAAATGGAAATAAAAACAAAAATAAGCAAACGGGACCTAAGGGAACTTAAGAGCTTTTGCACGGCAAAGGAAACCATAAACAAGACCGACAGACAACCCTTAGAATGGGAGAAAATATTTACAAATGAAGCAACTGACAAAGGATTCATCTCCAAAACTTACAGGCGGCACATGCAGCTCAATATCAAAAAAGCAAACAACCCAAGCCAAAACTGGGCAGAAGACCTCAAGAGACAGTTCTCCAAAGAAGACATCCACACTGCCCACAAACACACGAAAGAATGCTTGACCTCATTAACCATTAGAGAAATGCAAATCAAAAGCACAATGAGATAGCATCTCACACCGGTCAGAGTGGCCCTCATCAAGAAACCTAGAAACAATCAATGCTGGAGAGGGGGGTGGAGAAAAGGGAACACTCTTGCACTGTTGGTGGGAAGGTAAATTGATACAGCCACTATGGAGAACTGTATGGAGGGTCCTTCAACAACTAAGACGAGAACTACCATACGACGCAGGAATCCCACTACTGGGAATATACCCAGAGAACACCGTAATTCAAAAAGACGCACGCACCCCAATATTCATTTCAGCACTATTTACAATAGCCAGGTCATGGAAGCAAGCCACGTGCCCATCGACAGACGAATGGATAAAGAAGTTGTGGTACATATATACAATGGAATGTTACTCAGCCATTAAAAGGAACGAAACTGAGTCACTTGTTGAGACGTGGATGGATCTAGAGACTGTCATACAGAGTGAACTTAGCGAGAAAGAGAAAAACAAATGTCGTACATTAACGCATGTATGTGGCACCTAGACAAATGGTACAGACGAAGTGGTTTGCAGGGCAGAAGGTGAGACACAGATGTGGAGAACCAACGGATGGACACCAAGGGAGGAAAACCACAGTGGGGTGGGGATGGTGGTGTGCTGAATTGGGCAATGGGTGTGATATTTATACACTGATGTGTATAAAGTTGATGACTGCTTTTAAGAAATTAAAACTAAAAATAAAATTAAAGTTAAAAATATAGGGACATGAAAACAATTTGGAAGAAATGGATATGTTACACTTTGCTGGGGGGAAGGTAGAATATGGCAAACAGTGTGCAAAATATCTTATCTTTTCTTCGACATTTACAGAGGTAGTTACCTCACGACCCCATAATTCCACTAGCGGGTATAACACAAGTGTTCTGGTCTCGGTTCCACAGAGAAACAGAAGCCACTAGCTGCCTGGGGGTGGGAGGGGAGGGAAGGGAGCAAGAGAGAGAGAGAGAGAGATTGAGATTGAGAGATTTTATTGAATTGGCCTAACGTGTGGTGGGGACTGGGAAGTCAAATTATTCAGGGCAGTCTGACAGACTGGAGACCGAGGAAAGAGCTGTGCATGCAGAATCGCCTTTTTCCTTGAAAGAGCAGTCTTTTCTCTTAAGGACTTGTGGACTGATCAAAAGATAAAGCCTCATCCCACATGATGCAGGCTGCATGTATTTGCTAGGGCTGCCAGGAGAAAGGACCAAGGACTGCATGTCTTAACAGAAATTAGGACATTGATATATACAGAGAGAGTAACACGACAAACATAGCCATCTACAACCCAAGCACACCAATCGTACTGAATGAGGGCAAAGCCTGATGGCTTCATTTTAACTTGATTACTGTCCTAAAGACCCTATCTCCAAAGACTGTGGAGTATATTTGCAACTCGTTTGTATTGAAGGAAGAAAATTCAGTCCAAACTACTGACTCCTGTAACCGCCCAAAATTCCTGTTCTTTTTTGCACGAAAAATGCGTTCACTTCATGCACTCCCTTCGTAAACCTCATTCTAGCAGCAAGTCTAAGTCCCAACTTTTATGTAAATAGCTTCTGAAACTGGTAAACTCTGAAGCCAGGCAACTTGGTTGCTTTCAAATACAACGGTGGAAAGGACACGTAAAGCTGTCACTGTTTTCAGGCGACACGATACTATACGTAGAGAATCCTAAAGAGGCTACCAGAAAACTAGTAGAGCTACTCAGTGAATTTGGTAAAGTAGCGGGATACAAAATTAATGCACAGAAGTCGCTGGCATTCCTATACACTAATGACGAAAAATCTGAAAGTGAACTGAAGGAAACACTCCTAGTTACCACTGCAACCAAATGAATAAAATGTCCAGGACTAAAAATACCTAAGGAGACAAAAGACCTGTATGCAGAACATTATAAGACACTGATGAATGAAATTAAAAATGATACCCACAGATGGAGCGATATATCATGTTCTTCGATTGGAAGAATCAATATTGTGAAAATGACTCTACTCCCCAAAGCAATCTAGAGATTTAATGCAATCCCCGTCAAACTACCACTGGCATTTCTTACAGAACTCCAACCCAAAATTTGACAATTTGTATGCAGACACAGAAGACCCCGAATAGCCAAAGCAATCTTGAAAGCGAAAAATGGAGCTGGAGGAATCAGGCTCCCTGACTTCAGACGAAACTGCAAAGCTACAGGAATCAAGACAGTACGGTAGTGGCACCAAAACAGACATATGGATCCATGGAAGAGGATAGAAAGCCCAGAGATAAACAGACGCACATATGGTCACCTTATCTTTGATAAAGGGGGCAAGAATATAGAGTGGAGAAAAGTCGGCCTCTTCAATAAGTGGTGTCGGGAAAACAGGACAGCTACATGTACAAGGATGAAAGGAGAAGACTCCCTAACACCACACACAAAAATAAACTCCAAATGGACTAAAGACCTAAATGTAAGGCCAGACACTCTCAAACCCTTAGAGGAAAGCATAAGCAGAACGCTCTATGACAGAAATCACTGCAAGATCCTTTTTGCACCACATGTTAGAAAAATGGAAATAAAAACAAAAATAAGCAAACGGGACCTAAGGGAACTTAAGAGCTTTTGCACGGCAAAGGAAACCATAAACAAGACCGACAGACAACCCTTAGAATGGGAGAAAATATTTACAAATGAAGCAACTGACAAAGGATTCATCTCCAAAACTTACAGGCGGCACATGCAGCTCAATATCAAAAAAGCAAACAACCCAAGCCAAAACTGGGCAGAAGACCTCAAGAGACAGTTCTCCAAAGAAGACATCCACACTGCCCACAAACACACGAAAGAATGCTCAACCTCATTAACCATTAGAGAAATGCAAATCAAAAGCACAATGAGATAGCATCTCACACCGGTCAGAGTGGCCCTCATCAAGAAACCTAGAAACAATCAATGCTGGAGAGGGGGGTGGAGAAAAGGGAACACTCTTGCACTGTTGGTGGGAAGGTAAATTGATACAGCCACTATGGAGAACTGTATGGAGGGTCCTTCAACAACTAAGACGAGAACTACCATACGACGCAGGAATCCCACTACTGGGAATATACCCAGAGAACACCGTAATTCAAAAAGACGCACGCACCCCAATATTCATTTCAGCACTATTTACAATAGCCAGGTCATGGAAGCAAGCCACGTGCCCATCGACAGACGAATGGATAAAGAAGTTGTGGTACATATATACAATGGAATGTTACTCAGCCATTAAAAGGAACGAAACTGAGTCACTTGTTGAGACGTGGATGGATCTAGAGACTGTCATACAGAGTGAACTTAGCGAGAAAGAGAAAAACAAATGTCGTACATTAACGCATGTATGTGGCACCTAGACAAATGGTACAGACGAAGTGGTTTGCAGGGCAGAAGGTGAGACACAGATGTGGAGAACCAACGGATGGACAGCAAGGGAGGAAAACCACAGTGGGGTGGGGATGGTGGTGTGCTGAATTGGGCAATGGGTGTGATATTTATGCACTGATGTGTATAAAGTTGATGACTGCTTTTAAGAAATTAAAACTAAAAATAAAATTAAAGTTAAAAATATAGGGACATGAAAACAATTTGGAAGAAATGGATATGTTACACTTTGCTGGGGGGAAGGTAGAATATGGCAAACAGTGTCCAAAATATCTTATCTTTCCTTCAACATTTACAGAGGTAGTTACCTCACGACCCCATAATTCCACTAGCGGGTATAACACAAGTGTTCTGGTCTGGGTTCCACAGAGAAACAGAAGCCACTAGCTGCCTGGGGGTGGGAGGGGAGGGAAGGGAGCAAGAGAGAGAGAGAGAGAGATTGAGATTGAGAGATTTTATTGAATTGGCCTAACGTGTGGTGGGGACTGGGAAGTCAAATTATTCAGGGCAGTCTGACAGACTGGAGACTGAGGAAAGAGCTGTGCATGCAGAATCGCGTTTTTCCTTGAAAGAGCATTCTTTTCTCTTAAGGACTTGTGGACTGATCAAAAGATAAAGCCTCATCCCACATGATGCAGGCTGCATGTATTTGCTAGGGCTGCCAGGAGAAAGGACCAAGGACTGCATGTCTTAACAGAAATTAGGACATTGATATATACAGAGAGAGTAACACGACAAACATAGCCATCTACAACCCAAGCACACCAATCGTACTGAATGAGGGCAAAGCCTGATGGCTTCATTTTAACTTGATTACTGTCCTAAAGACCCTATCTCCAAAGACTGTGGAGTATATTTGCAACTCGTTTGTATTGAAGGAAGAAAATTCAGTCCAAACTACTGACTCCTGTAACCGCCCAAAATTCCTGTTCTTTTTTGCACGAAAAATGCGTTCACTTCATGCACTCCCTTCGTAAACCTCATTCTAGCAGCAAGTCTAAGTCCCAACTTTTATGTAAATAGCTTCTGAAACTGGTAAACTCTGAAGCCAGGCAACTTGGTTGCTTTCAAATACAACGGTGGAAAGGACACGTAAAGCTGTCACTGTTTTCAGGCGACACGATACTATACGTAGAGAATCCTAAAGAGGCTACCAGAAAACTAGTAGAGCTACTCAGTGAATTCGGTAAAGTAGCGGGATACAAAATTAATGCACAGAAGTCGCTGGCATTCCTATACACTAATGACGAAAAATCTGAAAGTGAACTGAAGGAAACACTCCTAGTTACCACTGCAACCAAATGAATAAAATGTCCAGGACTAAAAATACCTAAGGAGACAAAAGACCTGTATGCAGAACATTATAAGACACTGATGAATGAAATTAAAAATGATACCCACAGATGGAGCGATATATCATGTTCTTCGATTGGAAGAATCAATATTGTGAAAATGACTCTACTCCCCAAAGCAATCTAGAGATTTAATGCAATCCCCGTCAAACTACCACTGGCATTTCTTACAGAACTCCAACCCAAAATTTGACAATTTGTATGCAGACACAGAAGACCCCGAATAGCCAAAGCAATCTTGAAAGCAAAAATGGAGCTGGAGGAATCAGGCTCCCTGACTTCAGACGAAACTGCAAAGCTACAGGAATCAAGACAGTATGGTAGTGGCACCAAAACAGACATATGGATCCATGGAAGAGGATAGAAAGCCCAGAGATAAACACACGCACATATGGTCACCTTATCTTTGATAAAGGGGGCAAGAATATAGAGTGGAGAAAAGTCGGCCTCTTCAATAAGTGGTGTCGGGAAAACAGGACAGCTACATGTACAAGGATGAAAGGAGAAGACTCCCTAACACCACACACAAAAATAAACTCCAAATGGACTAAAGACCTAAATGTAAGGCCAGACACTCTCAAACCCTTAGAGGAAAGCATAAGCAGAACGCTCTATGACAGAAATCACTGCAAGATCCTTTTTGCACCACATGCTAGAAAAATGGAAATAAAAACAAAAATAAGCAAACGGGACCTAAGGGAACTTAAGAGCTTTTGCACGGCAAAGGAAACCATAAACAAGACCGACAGACAACCCTTAGAATGGGAGAAAATATTTACAAATGAAGCAACTGACAAAGGATTCATCTCCAAAACTTACAGGCGGCACATGCAGCTCAATATCAAAAAAGCAAACAACCCAAGCCAAAACTGGGCAGAAGACCTCAAGAGACAGTTCTCCAAAGAAGACATCCACACTGCCCACAAACACACGAAAGAATGCTCAACCTCATTAACCATTAGAGAAATGCAAATCAAAAGCACAATGAGATAGCATCTCACACCGGTCAGAGTGGCCCTCATCAAGAAACCTAGAAACAATCAATGCTGGAGAGGGGGGTGGAGAAAAGGGAACACTCTTGCACTGTTGGTGGGAAGGTAAATTGATACAGCCACTATGGAGAACTGTATGGAGGGTCCTTCAACAACTAAGACGAGAACTACCATACGACGCAGGAATCCCACTACTGGGAATATACCCAGAGAACACCGTAATTCAAAAAGACGCACGCACCCCAATATTCATTTCAGCACTATTTACAATAGCCAGGTCATGGAAGCAAGCCACGTGCCCATCGACAGACGAATGGATAAAGAAGTTGTGGTACATATATACAATGGAATGTTACTCAGCCATTAAAAGGAACGAAACTGAGTCACTTGTTGAGACGTGGATGGATCTAGAGACTGTCATACAGAGTGAACTTAGCGAGAAAGAGAAAAACAAATGTCGTACATTAACGCATGTATGTGGCACCTAGACAAATGGTACAGACGAAGTGGTTTGCAGGGCAGAAGGTGAGACACAGATGTGGAGAACCAACGGATGGACAGCAAGGGAGGAAAACCACAGTGGGGTGGGGATGGTGGTGTGCTGAATTGGGCAATGGGTGTGATATTTATGCACTGATGTGTATAAAGTTGATGACTGCTTTTAAGAAATTAAAACTAAAAATAAAATTAAAGTTAAAAATATAGGGACATGAAAACAATTTGGAAGAAATGGATATGTTACACTTTGCTGGGGGGAAGGTAGAATATGGCAAACAGTGTCCAAAATATCTTATCTTTCCTTCAACATTTACAGAGGTAGTTACCTCACGACCCCATAATTCCACTAGCGGGTATAACACAAGTGTTCTGGTCTGGGTTCCACAGAGAAACAGAAGCCACTAGCTGCCTGGGGGTGGGAGGGGAGGGAAGGGAGCAAGAGAGAGAGAGAGAGAGATTGAGATTGAGAGATTTTATTGAATTGGCCTAACGTGTGGTGGGGACTGGGAAGTCAAATTATTCAGGGCAGTCTGACAGACTGGAGACTGAGGAAAGAGCTGTGCATGCAGAATCGCGTTTTTCCTTGAAAGAGCATTCTTTTCTCTTAAGGACTTGTGGACTGATCAAAAGATAAAGCCTCATCCCACATGATGCAGGCTGCATGTATTTGCTAGGGCTGCCAGGAGAAAGGACCAAGGACTGCATGTCTTAACAGAAATTAGGACATTGATATATACAGAGAGAGTAACACGACAAACATAGCCATCTACAACCCAAGCACACCAATCGTACTGAATGAGGGCAAAGCCTGATGGCTTCATTTTAACTTGATTACTGTCCTAAAGACCCTATCTCCAAAGACTGTGGAGTATATTTGCAACTCGTTTGTATTGAAGGAAGAAAATTCAGTCCAAACTACTGACTCCTGTAACCGCCCAAAATTCCTGTTCTTTTTTGCACGAAAAATGCGTTCACTTCATGCACTCCCTTCGTAAACCTCATTCTAGCAGCAAGTCTAAGTCCCAACTTTTATGTAAATAGCTTCTGAAACTGGTAAACTCTGAAGCCAGGCAACTTGGTTGCTTTCAAATACAACGGTGGAAAGGACACGTAAAGCTGTCACTGTTTTCAGGCGACACGATACTATACGTAGAGAATCCTAAAGAGGCTACCAGAAAACTAGTAGAGCTACTCAGTGAATTCGGTAAAGTAGCGGGATACAAAATTAATGCACAGAAGTCGCTGGCATTCCTATACACTAATGACGAAAAATCTGAAAGTGAACTGAAGGAAACACTCCTAGTTACCACTGCAACCAAATGAATAAAATGTCCAGGACTAAAAATACCTAAGGAGACAAAAGACCTGTATGCAGAACATTATAAGACACTGATGAATGAAATTAAAAATGATACCCACAGATGGAGCGATATATCATGTTCTTCGATTGGAAGAATCAATATTGTGAAAATGACTCTACTCCCCAAAGCAATCTAGAGATTTAATGCAATCCCCGTCAAACTACCACTGGCATTTCTTACAGAACTCCAACCCAAAATTTGACAATTTGTATGCAGACACAGAAGACCCCGAATAGCCAAAGCAATCTTGAAAGCAAAAATGGAGCTGGAGGAATCAGGCTCCCTGACTTCAGACGAAACTGCAAAGCTACAGGAATCAAGACAGTATGGTAGTGGCACCAAAACAGACATATGGATCCATGGAAGAGGATAGAAAGCCCAGAGATAAACACACGCACATATGGTCACCTTATCTTTGATAAAGGGGGCAAGAATATAGAGTGGAGAAAAGTCGGCCTCTTCAATAAGTGGTGTCGGGAAAACAGGACAGCTACATGTACAAGGATGAAAGGAGAAGACTCCCTAACACCACACACAAAAATAAACTCCAAATGGACTAAAGACCTAAATGTAAGGCCAGACACTCTCAAACCCTTAGAGGAAAGCATAAGCAGAACGCTGTATGACAGAAATCACTGCAAGATCCTTTTTGCACCACATGCTAGAAAAATGGAAATAAAAACAAAAATAAGCAAACGGGACCTAAGGGAACTTAAGAGCTTTTGCACGGCAAAGGAAACCATAAACAAGACCGACAGACAACCCTTAGAATGGGAGAAAATATTTACAAATGAAGCAACTGACAAAGGATTCATCTCCAAAACTTACAGGCGGCACATGCAGCTCAATATCAAAAAAGCAAACAACCCAAGCCAAAACTGGGCAGAAGACCTCAAGAGACAGTTCTCCAAAGAAGACATCCACACTGCCCACAAACACACGAAAGAATGCTCAACCTCATTAACCATTAGAGAAATGCAAATCAAAAGCACAATGAGATAGCATCTCACACCGGTCAGAGTGGCCCTCATCAAGAAACCTAGAAACAATCAATGCTGGAGAGGGGGGTGGAGAAAAGGGAACACTCTTGCACTGTTGGTGGGAAGGTAAATTGATACAGCCACTATGGAGAACTGTATGGAGGGTCCTTCAACAACTAAGACGAGAACTACCATACGACGCAGGAATCCCACTACTGGGAATATACCCAGAGAACACCGTAATTCAAAAAGACGCACGCACCCCAATATTCATTTCAGCACTATTTACAATAGCCAGGTCATGGAAGCAAGCCACGTGCCCATCGACAGACGAATGGATAAAGAAGTTGTGGTACATATATACAATGGAATGTTACTCAGCCATTAAAAGGAACGAAACTGAGTCACTTGTTGAGACGTGGATGGATCTAGAGACTGTCATACAGAGTGAACTTAGCGAGAAAGAGAAAAACAAATGTCGTACATTAACGCATGTATGTGGCACCTAGACAAATGGTACAGACGAAGTGGTTTGCAGGGCAGAAGGTGAGACACAGATGTGGAGAACCAACGGATGGACACCAAGGGAGGAAAACCACAGTGGGGTGGGGATGGTGGTGTGCTGAATTGGGCAATGGGTGTGATATTTATACACTGATGTGTATAAAGTTGATGACTGCTTTTAAGAAATTAAAACTAAAAATAAAATTAAAGTTAAAAATATAGGGACATGAAAACAATTTGGAAGAAATGGATATGTTACACTTTGCTGGGGGGAAGGTAGAATATGGCAAACAGTGTGCAAAATATCTTATCTTTCCTTCAACATTTACAGAGGTAGTTACCTCACGACCCCATAATTCCACTAGTGGGTATAACACAAGTGTTCTGGTCTGGGTTCCACAGAGAAACAGAAGCCACTAGCTGCCTGGGGGTGGGAGGGGAGGGAAGGGAGCAAGAGAGAGAGAGAGAGAGATTGAGATTGAGAGATTTTATTGAATTGGCCTAACGTGTGGTGGGGACTGGGAAGTCAAATTATTCAGGGCAGTCTGACAGACTGGAGACCGAGGAAAGAGCTGTGCATGCAGAATCGCGTTTTTCCTTGAAAGAGCAGTCTTTTCTCTTAAGGACTTGTGGACTGATCAAAAGATAAAGCCTCATCCCACATGATGCAGGCTGCATGTATTTGCTAGGGCTGCCAGGAGAAAGTACCAAGGGCTGCATGTCTTAACAGAAATTAGGACATTGATATATACAGAGAGAGTAACACGACAAACATAGCCATCTACAACCCAAGCATACCAATCGTACTGAATGAGGGCAAAGCCTGATGGCTTCATTTTAACTTGATTACTGTCCTAAAGACCCTATCTCCAAAGACTGTGGAGTATATTTGCAACTCGTTTGTATTGAAGGAAGAAAATTCAGTCCAAACTACTGACTCCTGTAACCGCCCAAAATTCCTGTTCTTTTTTGCACGAAAAATGCGTTCACTTCATGCACTCCCTTCGTAAACCTCATTCTAGCAGCAAGTCTAAGTCCCAACTTTTATGTAAATAGCTTCTGAAACTGGTAAACTCTGAAGCCAGGCAACTTGGTTGCTTTCAAATACAACGGTGGAAAGGACACGTAAAGCTGTCACTGTTTTCAGGCGACACGATACTATACGTAGAGAATCCTAAAGAGGCTACCAGAAAACTAGTAGAGCTACTCAGTGAATTTGGTAAAGTAGCGGGATACAAAATTAATGCACAGAAGTCGCTGGCATTCCTATACACTAATGACGAAAAATCTGAAAGTGAACTGAAGGAAACACTCCTAGTTACCACTGCAACCAAATGAATAAAATGTCCAGGACTAAAAATACCTAAGGAGACAAAAGACCTGTATGCAGAACATTATAAGACACTGATGAATGAAATTAAAAATGATACCCACAGATGGAGCGATATATCATGTTCTTCGATTGGAAGAATCAATATTGTGAAAATGACTCTACTCCCCAAAGCAATCTAGAGATTTAATGCAATCCCCGTCAAACTACCACTGGCATTTCTTACAGAACTCCAACCCAAAATTTGACAATTTGTATGCAGACACAGAAGACCCCGAATAGCCAAAGCAATCTTGAAAGCGAAAAATGGAGCTGGAGGAATCAGGCTCCCTGACTTCAGACGAAACTGCAAAGCTACAGGAATCAAGACAGTACGGTAGTGGCACCAAAACAGACATATGGATCCATGGAACAGGATAGAAAGCCCAGAGATAAACAGACGCACATATGGTCACCTTATCTTTGATAAAGGGGGCAAGAATATAGAGTGGAGAAAAGTCGGCCTCTTCAATAAGTGGTGTCGGGAAAACAGGACAGCTACATGTACAAGGATGAAAGGAGAAGACTCCCTAACACCACACACAAAAATAAACTCCAAATGGACTAAAGACCTAAATGTAAGGCCAGACACTCTCAAACCCTTAGAGGAAAGCATAAGCAGAACGCTCTATGACAGAAATCACTGCAAGATCCTTTTTGCACCACATGCTAGAAAAATGGAAATAAAAACAAAAATAAGCAAACGGGACCTAAGGGAACTTAAGAGCTTTTGCACGGCAAAGGAAACCATAAACAAGACCGACAGACAACCCTTAGAATGGGAGAAAATATTTACAAATGAAGCAACTGACAAAGGATTCATCTCCAAAACTTACAGGCGGCACATGCAGCTCAATATCAAAAAAGCAAACAACCCAAGCCAAAACTGGGCAGAAGACCTCAAGAGACAGTTCTCCAAAGAAGACATCCACACTGCCCACAAACACACGAAAGAATGCTTGACCTCATTAACCATTAGAGAAATGCAAATCAAAAGCACAATGAGATAGCATCTCACACCGGTCAGAGTGGCCCTCATCAAGAAACCTAGAAACAATCAATGCTGGAGAGGGGGGTGGAGAAAAGGGAACACTCTTGCACTGTTGGTGGGAAGGTAAATTGATACAGCCACTATGGAGAACTGTATGGAGGGTCCTTCAACAACTAAGACGAGAACTACCATACGACGCAGGAATCCCACTACTGGGAATATACCCAGAGAACACCGTAATTCAAAAAGACGCACGCACCCCAATATTCATTTCAGCACTATTTACAATAGCCAGGTCATGGAAGCAAGCCACGTGCCCATCGACAGACGAATGGATAAAGAAGTTGTGGTACATATATACAATGGAATGTTACTCAGCCATTAAAAGGAACGAAACTGAGTCACTTGTTGAGACGTGGATGGATCTAGAGACTGTCATACAGAGTGAACTTAGCGAGAAAGAGAAAAACAAATGTCGTACATTAACGCATGTATGTGGCACCTAGACAAATGGTACAGACGAAGTGGTTTGCAGGGCAGAAGGTGAGACACAGATGTGGAGAACCAACGGATGGACACCAAGGGAGGAAAACCACAGTGGGGTGGGGATGGTGGTGTGCTGAATTGGGCAATGGGTGTGATATTTATACACTGATGTGTATAAAGTTGATGACTGCTTTTAAGAAATTAAAACTAAAAATAAAATTAAAGTTAAAAATATAGGGACATGAAAACAATTTGGAAGAAATGGATATGTTACACTTTGCTGGGGGGAAGGTAGAATATGGCAAACAGTGTGCAAAATATCTTATCTTTTCTTCGACATTTACAGGGGTAGTTACCTCACGACCCCATAATTCCACTAGCGGGTATAACACAAGTGTTCTGGTCTCGGTTCCACAGAGAAACAGAAGCCACTAGCTGCCTGGGGGTGGGAGGGGAGGGAAGGGAGCAAGAGAGAGAGAGAGAGAGATTGAGATTGAGAGATTTTATTGAATTGGCCTAACGTGTGGTGGGGACTGGGAAGTCAAATTATTCAGGGCAGTCTGACAGACTGGAGACCGAGGAAAGAGCTGTGCATGCAGAATCGCCTTTTTCCTTGAAAGAGCAGTCTTTTCTCTTAAGGACTTGTGGACTGATCAAAAGATAAAGCCTCATCCCACATGATGCAGGCTGCATGTATTTGCTAGGGCTGCCAGGAGAAAGGACCAAGGACTGCATGTCTTAACAGAAATTAGGACATTGATATATACAGAGAGAGTAACACGACAAACATAGCCATCTACAACCCAAGCACACCAATCGTACTGAATGAGGGCAAAGCCTGATGGCTTCATTTTAACTTGATTACTGTCCTAAAGACCCTATCTCCAAAGACTGTGGAGTATATTTGCAACTCGTTTGTATTGAAGGAAGAAAATTCAGTCCAAACTACTGACTCCTGTAACCGCCCAAAATTCCTGTTCTTTTTTGCACGAAAAATGCGTTCACTTCATGCACTCCCTTCGTAAACCTCATTCTAGCAGCAAGTCTAAGTCCCAACTTTTATGTAAATAGCTTCTGAAACTGGTAAACTCTGAAGCCAGGCAACTTGGTTGCTTTCAAATACAACGGTGGAAAGGACACGTAAAGCTGTCACTGTTTTCAGGCGACACGATACTATACGTAGAGAATCCTAAAGAGGCTACCAGAAAACTAGTAGAGCTACTCAGTGAATTTGGTAAAGTAGCGGGATACAAAATTAATGCACAGAAGTCGCTGGCATTCCTATACACTAATGACGAAAAATCTGAAAGTGAACTGAAGGAAACACTCCTAGTTACCACTGCAACCAAATGAATAAAATGTCCAGGACTAAAAATACCTAAGGAGACAAAAGACCTGTATGCAGAACATTATAAGACACTGATGAATGAAATTAAAAATGATACCCACAGATGGAGCGATATATCATGTTCTTCGATTGGAAGAATCAATATTGTGAAAATGACTCTACTCCCCAAAGCAATCTAGAGATTTAATGCAATCCCCGTCAAACTACCACTGGCATTTCTTACAGAACTCCAACCCAAAATTTGACAATTTGTATGCAGACACAGAAGACCCCGAATAGCCAAAGCAATCTTGAAAGCGAAAAATGGAGCTGGAGGAATCAGGCTCCCTGACTTCAGACGAAACTGCAAAGCTACAGGAATCAAGACAGTACGGTAGTGGCACCAAAACAGACATATGGATCCATGGAAGAGGATAGAAAGCCCAGAGATAAACAGACGCACATATGGTCACCTTATCTTTGATAAAGGGGGCAAGAATATAGAGTGGAGAAAAGTCGGCCTCTTCAATAAGTGGTGTCGGGAAAACAGGACAGCTACATGTACAAGGATGAAAGGAGAAGACTCCCTAACACCACACACAAAAATAAACTCCAAATGGACTAAAGACCTAAATGTAAGGCCAGACACTCTCAAACCCTTAGAGGAAAGCATAAGCAGAACGCTCTATGACAGAAATCACTGCAAGATCCTTTTTGCACCACATGTTAGAAAAATGGAAATAAAAACAAAAATAAGCAAACGGGACCTAAGGGAACTTAAGAGCTTTTGCACGGCAAAGGAAACCATAAACAAGACCGACAGACAACCCTTAGAATGGGAGAAAATATTTACAAATGAAGCAACTGACAAAGGATTCATCTCCAAAACTTACAGGCGGCACATGCAGCTCAATATCAAAAAAGCAAACAACCCAAGCCAAAACTGGGCAGAAGACCTCAAGAGACAGTTCTCCAAAGAAGACATCCACACTGCCCACAAACACACGAAAGAATGCTCAACCTCATTAACCATTAGAGAAATGCAAATCAAAAGCACAATGAGATAGCATCTCACACCGGTCAGAGTGGCCCTCATCAAGAAACCTAGAAACAATCAATGCTGGAGAGGGGGGTGGAGAAAAGGGAACACTCTTGCACTGTTGGTGGGAAGGTAAATTGATACAGCCACTATGGAGAACTGTATGGAGGGTCCTTCAACAACTAAGACGAGAACTACCATACGACGCAGGAATCCCACTACTGGGAATATACCCAGAGAACACCGTAATTCAAAAAGACGCACGCACCCCAATATTCATTTCAGCACTATTTACAATAGCCAGGTCATGGAAGCAAGCCACGTGCCCATCGACAGACGAATGGATAAAGAAGTTGTGGTACATATATACAATGGAATGTTACTCAGCCATTAAAAGGAACGAAACTGAGTCACTTGTTGAGACGTGGATGGATCTAGAGACTGTCATACAGAGTGAACTTAGCGAGAAAGAGAAAAACAAATGTCGTACATTAACGCATGTATGTGGCACCTAGACAAATGGTACAGACGAAGTGGTTTGCAGGGCAGAAGGTGAGACACAGATGTGGAGAACCAACGGATGGACAGCAAGGGAGGAAAACCACAGTGGGGTGGGGATGGTGGTGTGCTGAATTGGGCAATGGGTGTGATATTTATGCACTGATGTGTATAAAGTTGATGACTGCTTTTAAGAAATTAAAACTAAAAATAAAATTAAAGTTAAAAATATAGGGACATGAAAACAATTTGGAAGAAATGGATATGTTACACTTTGCTGGGGGGAAGGTAGAATATGGCAAACAGTGTCCAAAATATCTTATCTTTCCTTCAACATTTACAGAGGTAGTTACCTCACGACCCCATAATTCCACTAGCGGGTATAACACAAGTGTTCCGGTCTGGGTTCCACAGAGAAACAGAAGCCACTAGCTGCCTGGGGGTGGGAGGGGAGGGAAGGGAGCAAGAGAGAGAGAGAGAGAGATTGAGATTGAGAGATTTTATTGAATTGGCCTAACGTGTGGTGGGGACTGGGAAGTCAAATTATTCAGGGCAGTCTGACAGACTGGAGACTGAGGAAAGAGCTGTGCATGCAGAATCGCGTTTTTCCTTGAAAGAGCAGTCTTTTCTCTTAAGGACTTGTGGACTGATCAAAAGATAAAGCCTCATCCCACATGATGCAGGCTGCATGTATTTGCTAGGGCTGCCAGGAGAAAGGACCAAGGACTGCATGTCTTAACAGAAATTAGGACATTGATATATACAGAGAGAGTAACACGACAAACATAGCCATCTACAACCCAAGCACACCAATCGTACTGAATGAGGGCAAAGCCTGATGGCTTCATTTTAACTTGATTACTGTCCTAAAGACCCTATCTCCAAAGACTGTGGAGTATATTTGCAACTCGTTTGTATTGAAGGAAGAAAATTCAGTCCAAACTACTGACTCCTGTAACCGCCCAAAATTCCTGTTCTTTTTTGCACGAAAAATGCGTTCACTTCATGCACTCCCTTCGTAAACCTCATTCTAGCAGCAAGTCTAAGTCCCAACTTTTATGTAAATAGCTTCTGAAACTGGTAAACTCTGAAGCCAGGCAACTTGGTTGCTTTCAAATACAACGGTGGAAAGGACACGTAAAGCTGTCACTGTTTTCAGGCGACACGATACTATACGTAGAGAATCCTAAAGAGGCTACCAGAAAACTAGTAGAGCTACTCAGTGAATTCGGTAAAGTAGCGGGATACAAAATTAATGCACAGAAGTCGCTGGCATTCCTATACACTAATGACGAAAAATCTGAAAGTGAACTGAAGGAAACACTCCTAGTTACCACTGCAACCAAATGAATAAAATGTCCAGGACTAAAAATACCTAAGGAGACAAAAGACCTGTATGCAGAACATTATAAGACACTGATGAATGAAATTAAAAATGATACCCACAGATGGAGCGATATATCATGTTCTTCGATTGGAAGAATCAATATTGTGAAAATGACTCTACTCCCCAAAGCAATCTAGAGATTTAATGCAATCCCCGTCAAACTACCACTGGCATTTCTTACAGAACTCCAACCCAAAATTTGACAATTTGTATGCAGACACAGAAGACCCCGAATAGCCAAAGCAATCTTGAAAGCAAAAATGGAGCTGGAGGAATCAGGCTCCCTGACTTCAGACGAAACTGCAAAGCTACAGGAATCAAGACAGTATGGTAGTGGCACCAAAACAGACATATGGATCCATGGAAGAGGATAGAAAGCCCAGAGATAAACACACGCACATATGGTCACCTTATCTTTGATAAAGGGGGCAAGAATATAGAGTGGAGAAAAGTCGGCCTCTTCAATAAGTGGTGTCGGGAAAACAGGACAGCTACATGTACAAGGATGAAAGGAGAAGACTCCCTAACACCACACACAAAAATAAACTCCAAATGGACTAAAGACCTAAATGTAAGGCCAGACACTCTCAAACCCTTAGAGGAAAGCATAAGCAGAACGCTCTATGACAGAAATCACTGCAAGATCCTTTTTGCACCACATGCTAGAAAAATGGAAATAAAAACAAAAATAAGCAAACGGGACCTAAGGGAACTTAAGAGCTTTTGCACGGCAAAGGAAACCATAAACAAGACCGACAGACAACCCTTAGAATGGGAGAAAATATTTACAAATGAAGCAACTGACAAAGGATTCATCTCCAAAACTTACAGGCGGCACATGCAGCTCAATATCAAAAAAGCAAACAACCCAAGCCAAAACTGGGCAGAAGACCTCAAGAGACAGTTCTCCAAAGAAGACATCCACACTGCCCACAAACACACGAAAGAATGCTCAACCTCATTAACCATTAGAGAAATGCAAATCAAAAGCACAATGAGATAGCATCTCACACCGGTCAGAGTGGCCCTCATCAAGAAACCTAGAAACAATCAATGCTGGAGAGGGGGGTGGAGAAAAGGGAACACTCTTGCACTGTTGGTGGGAAGGTAAATTGATACAGCCACTATGGAGAACTGTATGGAGGGTCCTTCAACAACTAAGACGAGAACTACCATACGACGCAGGAATCCCACTACTGGGAATATACCCAGAGAACACCGTAATTCAAAAAGACGCACGCACCCCAATATTCATTTCAGCACTATTTACAATAGCCAGGTCATGGAAGCAAGCCACGTGCCCATCGACAGACGAATGGATAAAGAAGTTGTGGTACATATATACAATGGAATGTTACTCAGCCATGAAAAGGAACGAAACTGAGTCACTTGTTGAGACGTGGATGGATCTAGAGACTGTCATACAGAGTGAACTTAGCGAGAAAGAGAAAAACAAATGTCGTACATTAACGCATGTATGTGGCACCTAGACAAATGGTACAGACGAAGTGGTTTGCAGGGCAGAAGGTGAGACACAGATGTGGAGAACCAACGGATGGACACCAAGGGAGGAAAACCACAGTGGGGTGGGGATGGTGGTGTGCTGAATTGGGCAATGGGTGTGATATTTATACACTGATGTGTATAAAGTTGATGACTGCTTTTAAGAAATTAAAACTAAAAATAAAATTAAAGTTAAAAATATAGGGACATGAAAACAATTTGGAAGAAATGGATATGTTACACTTTGCTGGGGGGAAGGTAGAATATGGCAAACAGTGTGCAAAATATCTTATCTTTCCTTCAACATTTACAGAGGTAGTTACCTCACGACCCCATAATTCCACTAGTGGGTATAACACAAGTGTTCTGGTCTGGGTTCCACAGAGAAACAGAAGCCACTAGCTGCCTGGGGGTGGGAGGGGAGGGAAGGGAGCAAGAGAGAGAGAGAGAGAGATTGAGATTGAGAGATTTTATTGAATTGGCCTAACGTGTGGTGGGGACTGGGAAGTCAAATTATTCAGGGCAGTCTGACAGACTGGAGACCGAGGAAAGAGCTGTGCATGCAGAATCGCGTTTTTCCTTGAAAGAGCAGTCTTTTCTCTTAAGGACTTGTGGACTGATCAAAAGATAAAGCCTCATCCCACATGATGCAGGCTGCATGTATTTGCTAGGGCTGCCAGGAGAAAGGACCAAGGACTGCATGTCTTAACAGAAATTAGGACATTGATATATACAGAGAGAGTAACACGACAAACATAGCCATCTACAACCCAAGCATACCAATCGTACTGAATGAGGGCAAAGCCTGATGGCTTCATTTTAACTTGATTACTGTCCTAAAGACCCTATCTCCAAAGACTGTGGAGTATATTTGCAACTCGTTTGTATTGAAGGAAGAAAATTCAGTCCAAACTACTGACTCCTGTAACCGCCCAAAATTCCTGTTCTTTTTTGCACGAAAAATGCGTTCACTTCATGCACTCCCTTCGTAAACCTCATTCTAGCAGCAAGTCTAAGTCCCAACTTTTATGTAAATAGCTTCTGAAACTGGTAAACTCTGAAGCCAGGCAACTTGGTTGCTTTCAAATACAACGGTGGAAAGGACACGTAAAGCTGTCACTGTTTTCAGGCGACACGATACTATACGTAGAGAATCCTAAAGAGGCTACCAGAAAACTAGTAGAGCTACTCAGTGAATTTGGTAAAGTAGCGGGATACAAAATTAATGCACAGAAGTCGCTGGCATTCCTATACACTAATGACGAAAAATCTGAAAGTGAACTGAAGGAAACACTCCTAGTTACCACTGCAACCAAATGAATAAAATGTCCAGGACTAAAAATACCTAAGGAGACAAAAGACCTGTATGCAGAACATTATAAGACACTGATGAATGAAATTAAAAATGATACCCACAGATGGAGCGATATATCATGTTCTTCGATTGGAAGAATCAATATTGTGAAAATGACTCTACTCCCCAAAGCAATCTAGAGATTTAATGCAATCCCCGTCAAACTACCACTGGCATTTCTTACAGAACTCCAACCCAAAATTTGACAATTTGTATGCAGACACAGAAGACCCCGAATAGCCAAAGCAATCTTGAAAGCAAAAATGGAGCTGGAGGAATCAGGCTCCCTGACTTCAGACGAAACTGCAAAGCTACAGGAATCAAGACAGTATGGTAGTGGCACCAAAACAGACATATGGATCCATGGAAGAGGATAGAAAGCCCAGAGATAAACACACGCACATATGGTCACCTTATCTTTGATAAAGGGGGCAAGAATATAGAGTGGAGAAAAGTCGGCCTCTTCAATAAGTGGTGTCGGGAAAACAGGACAGCTACATGTACAAGGATGAAAGGAGAAGACTCCCTAACACCACACACAAAAATAAACTCCAAATGGACTAAAGACCTAAATGTAAGGCCAGACACTCTCAAACCCTTAGAGGAAAGCATAAGCAGAACGCTCTATGACAGAAATCACTGCAAGATCCTTTTTGCACCACATGCTAGAAAAATGGAAATAAAAACAAAAATAAGCCAACGGGACCTAAGGGAACTTAAGAGCTTTTGCACGGCAAAGGAAACCATAAACAAGACCGACAGACAACCCTTAGAATGGGAGAAAATATTTACAAATGAAGCAACTGACAAAGGATTCATCTCCAAAACTTACAGGCGGCACATGCAGCTCAATATCAAAAAAGCAAACAACCCAAGCCAAAACTGGGCAGAAGACCTCAAGAGACAGTTCTCCAAAGAAGACATCCACACTGCCCACAAACACACGAAAGAATGCTCAACCTCATTAACCATTAGAGAAATGCAAATCAAAAGCACAATGAGATAGCATCTCACACCGGTCAGAGTGGCCCTCATCAAGAAACCTAGAAACAATCAATGCTGGAGAGGGGGGTGGAGAAAAGGGAACACTCTTGCACTGTTGGTGGGAAGGTAAATTGATACAGCCACTATGGAGAACTGTATGGAGGGTCCTTCAACAACTAAGACGAGAACTACCATACGACGCAGGAATCCCACTACTGGGAATATACCCAGAGAACACCGTAATTCAAAAAGACGCACGCACCCCAATATTCATTTCAGCACTATTTACAATAGCCAGGTCATGGAAGCAAGCCACGTGCCCATCGACAGACGAATGGATAAAGAAGTTGTGGTACATATATACAATGGAATGTTACTCAGCCATGAAAAGGAACGAAACTGAGTCACTTGTTGAGACGTGGATGGATCTAGAGACTGTCATACAGAGTGAACTTAGCGAGAAAGAGAAAAACAAATGTCGTACATTAACGCATGTATGTGGCACCTAGACAAATGGTACAGACGAAGTGGTTTGCAGGGCAGAAGGTGAGACACAGATGTGGAGAACCAACGGATGGACACCAAGGGAGGAAAACCACAGTGGGGTGGGGATGGTGGTGTGCTGAATTGGGCAATGGGTGTGATATTTATACACTGATGTGTATAAAGTTGATGACTGCTTTTAAGAAATTAAAACTAAAAATAAAATTAAAGTTAAAAATATAGGGACATGAAAACAATTTGGAAGAAATGGATATGTTACACTTTGCTGGGGGGAAGGTAGAATATGGCAAACAGTGTGCAAAATATCTTATCTTTCCTTCAACATTTACAGAGGTAGTTACCTCACGACCCCATAATTCCACTAGTGGGTATAACACAAGTGTTCTGGTCTGGGTTCCACAGAGAAACAGAAGCCACTAGCTGCCTGGGGGTGGGAGGGGAGGGAAGGGAGCAAGAGAGAGAGAGAGAGAGATTGAGATTGAGAGATTTTATTGAATTGGCCTAACGTGTGGTGGGGACTGGGAAGTCAAAT
Organism: Eubalaena glacialis; assembly: GCF_028564815.1. Lineage (NCBI taxonomy): Eukaryota > Metazoa > Chordata > Mammalia > Artiodactyla > Balaenidae > Eubalaena > Eubalaena glacialis. The sequence goes on from NW_026871152.1 coordinate 205,150, forward strand.
TATTCAGGGCAGTCTGACAGACTGGAGACCGAGGAAAGAGCTGTGCATGCAGAATCGCGTTTTTCCTTGAAAGAGCAGTCTTTTCTCTTAAGGACTTGTGGACTGATCAAAAGATAAAGCCTCATCCCACATGATGCAGGCTGCATGTATTTGCTAGGGCTGCCAGGAGAAAGGACCAAGGACTGCATGTCTTAACAGAAATTAGGACATTGATATATACAGAGAGAGTAACACGACAAACATAGCCATCTACAACCCAAGCATACCAATCGTACTGAATGAGGGCAAAGCCTGATGGCTTCATTTTAACTTGATTACTGTCCTAAAGACCCTATCTCCAAAGACTGTGGAGTATATTTGCAACTCGTTTGTATTGAAGGAAGAAAATTCAGTCCAAACTACTGACTCCTGTAACCGCCCAAAATTCCTGTTCTTTTTTGCACGAAAAATGCGTTCACTTCATGCACTCCCTTCCTAAACCTCATTCTAGCAGCAAGTCTAAGTCCCAACTTTTATGTAAATAGCTTCTGAAACTGGTAAACTCTGAAGCCAGGCAACTTGGTTGCTTTCAAATACAACGGTGGAAAGGACACGTAAAGCTGTCACTGTTTTCAGGTGACACGATACTATACGTAGAGAATCCTAAAGAGGCTACCAGAAAACTAGTAGAGCTACTCAGTGAATTTGGTAAAGTAGCGGGATACAAAATTAATGCACAGAAGTCGCTGGCATTCCTATACACTAATGACGAAAAATCTGAAAGTGAACTCAAGGAAACACTCCTAGTTACCACTGCAACCAAATGAATAAAATGTCCAGGACTAAAAATACCTAAGGAGACAAAAGACCTGTATGCAGAACATTATGAGACACTGATGAATGAAATTAAAAATGATACCCACAGATGGAGCGATATATCATGTTCTTCGATTGGAAGAATGAATATTGTGAAAATGACTCTACTCCCCAAAGCAATCTAGAGATTTAATGCAATCCCCGTCAAACTAACACTGGCATTTCTTACAGAACTCCAACCCAAAATTTGACAATTTGTATGCAGACACAGAAGACCCCGAATAGCCAAAGCAATCTTGAAAGCGAAAAATGGAGCTGGAGGAATCAGGCTCCCTGACTTCAGACGAAACTGCAAAGCTACAGGAATCAAGACAGTATGGTAGTGGCACCAAAACAGACATATGGATCCATGGAACAGGCTAGAAAGCCCAGAGATAAACACACGCACATATGGTCACCTTATCTTTGATAAAGGGGGCAAGAATATAGAGTGGAGAAAAGTCAGCCTCTTCAATAAGTGGTGTCGGGAAAACAGGACAGCTACATGTACAAGGATGAAAGGAGAAGACTCCCTAACACCACACACAAAAATAAACTCCAAATGGACTAAAGACCTAAATGTAAGGCCAGACACTCTCAAACCCTTAGAGGAAAGCATAAGCAGAACGCTCTATGACAGAAATCACTGCAAGATCCTTTTTGCACCACATGCTAGAAAAATGGAAATAAAAACAAAAATAAGCAAACGGGACCTAAGGGAGCTTAAGAGCTTTTGCACGGCAAAGGAAACCATAAACAAGACCGACAGACAACCCTTAGAATGGGAGAAAATATTTACAAATGAAGCAACTGACAAAGGATTCATCTCCAAAACTTACAGGCGGCACATGCAGCTCAATATCAAAAAAGCAAACAACCCAAGCCAAAACTGGGCAGAAGACCTCAAGAGACAGTTCTCCAAAGAAGACATCCACACTGCCCACAAACACACGAAAGAATGCTCAACCTCATTAACCATTAGAGAAATGCAAATCAAAAGCACAATGAGATAGCATCTCACACCGGTCAGAGTGGCCCTCATCAAGAAACCTAGAAACAATCAATGCTGGAGAGGGGGGTGGAGAAAAGGGAACACTCTTGCACTGTTGGTGGGAAGGTAAATTGATACAGCCACTATGGAGAACTGTATGGAGGGTCCTTCAACAACTAAGACGAGAACTACCATACGACGCAGGAATCCCACTACTGGGAATATACCCAGAGAACACCGTAATTCAAAAAGACGCACGCACCCCAATATTCATTTCAGCACTATTTACAATAGCCAGGTCATGGAAGCAAGCCACGTGCCCATCGACAGACGAATGGATAAAGAAGTTGTGGTACATATATACAATGGAATGTTACTCAGCCATGAAAAGGAACGAAACTGAGTCACTTGTTGAGACGTGGATGGATCTAGAGACTGTCATACAGAGTGAACTTAGCGAGAAAGAGAAAAACAAATGTCGTACATTAACGCATGTATGTGGCACCTAGACAAATGGTACAGACGAAGTGGTTTGCAGGGCAGAAGGTGAGACACAGATGTGGAGAACCAACGGATGGACACCAAGGGAGGAAAACCACAGTGGGGTGGGGATGATGGTGTGCTGAATTGGGCAATGGGTGTGATATTTATACACTGATGTGTATAAAGTTGATGACTGCTTTTAAGAAATTAAAACTAAAAATAAAATTAAAGTTAAAAATATAGGGACATGAAAACAATTTGGAAGAAATGGATATGTTACACTTTGCTGGGGGGAAGGTAGAATATGGCAAACAGTGTGCAAAATATCTTATCTTTCCTTCAACATTTACAGAGGTAGTTACCTCACGACCCCATAATTCCACTAGTGGGTATAACACAAGTGTTCTGGTCTGGGTTCCACAGAGAAACAGAAGCCACTAGCTGCCTGGGGCTGGGAGGGGAGGGAAGGGAGCAAGAGAGAGAGAGAGAGAGATTGAGATTGAGAGATTTTATTGAATTGGCCTAACGTGTGGTGGGGACTGGGAAGTCAAATTATTCAGGGCAGTCTGACAGACTGGAGACCGAGGAAAGAGCTGTGCATGCAGAATCGCGTTTTTCCTTGAAAGAGCAGTCTTTTCTCTTAAGGACTTGTGGACTGATCAAAAGATAAAGCCTCATCCCACATGATGCAGGCTGCATGTATTTGCTAGGGCTGCCAGGAGAAAGTACCAAGGACTGCATGTCTTAACAGAAATTAGGACATTGATATATACAGAGAGAGTAACACGACAAACATAGCCATCTACAACCCAAGCACACCAATCGTACTGAATGAGGGCAAAGCCTGATGGCTTCATTTTAACTTGATTACTGTCCTAAAGACCCTATCTCCAAAGACTGTGGAGTATATTTGCAACTCGTTTGTATTGAAGGAAGAAAATTCAGTCCAAACTACTGACTCCTGTAACCGCCCAAAATTCCTGTTCTTTTTTGCACGAAAAATGCGTTCACTTCATGCACTCCCTTCCTAAACCTCATTCTAGCAGCAAGTCTAAGTCCCAACTTTTATGTAAATAGCTTCTGAAACTGGTAAACTCTGAAGCCAGGCAACTTGGTTGCTTTCAAATACAACGGTGGAAAGGACACGTAAAGCTGTCACTGTTTTCAGGTGACACGATACTATACGTAGAGAATCCTAAAGAGGCTACCAGAAAACTAGTAGAGCTACTCAGTGAATTTGGTAAAGTAGCGGGATACAAAATTAATGCACAGAAGTCGCTGGCATTCCTATACACTAATGACGAAAAATCTGAAAGTGAACTGAAGGAAACACTCCTAGTTACCACTGCAACCAAATGAATAAAATGTCCAGGACTAAAAATACCTAAGGAGACAAAAGACCTGTATGCAGAACATTATGAGACACTGATGAATGAAATTAAAAATGATACCCACAGATGGAGCGATATATCATGTTCTTCGCTTGGAAGAATCAATATTGTGAAAATGACTCTACTCCCCAAAGCAATCTAGAGATTTAATGCAATCCCCGTCAAACTACCACTGGCATTTCTTACAGAACTCCAACCCAAAATTTGACAATTTGTATGCAGACACAGAAGACCCCGAATAGCCAAAGCAATCTTGAAAGCGAAAAATGGAGCTGGAGGAATCAGGCTCCCTGACTTCAGACGAAACTGCAAAGCTACAGGAATCAAGACAGTATGGTAGTGGCACCAAAACAGACATATGGATCCATGGAACAGGCTAGAAAGCCCAGAGATAAACACACGCACATATGGTCACCTTATCTTTGATAAAGGGGGCAAGAATATAGAGTGGAGAAAAGTCAGCCTCTTCAATAAGTGGTGTCGGGAAAACAGGACAGCTACATGTACAAGGATGAAAGGAGAAGACTCCCTAACACCACCCACAAAAAGAAACTCCAAATGGACTAAAGACCTAAATGTAAGGCCAGACACTCTCAAACCCTTAGAGGAAAGCATAAGCAGAACGCTCTATGACAGAAATCACTGCAAGATCCTTTTTGCACCACATGCTAGAAAAATGGAAATAAAAACAAAAATAAGCAAACGGGACCTAAGGGAACTTAAGAGCTTTTGCACGGCAAAGGAAACCATAAACAAGACCGACAGACAACCCTTAGAATGGGAGAAAATATTTACAAATGAAGCAACTGACAAAGGATTCATCTCCAAAACTTACAGGTGGCACATGCAGCTCAATATCAAAAAAGCAAACAACCCAAGCCAAAACTGGGCAGAAGACCTCAAGAGACAGTTCTCCAAAGAAGACATCCACACTGCCCACAAACACACGAAAGAATGCTCAACCTCATTAACCATTAGAGAAATGCAAATCAAAAGCACAATGAGATAGCATCTCACACCGGTCAGAGTGGCCCTCATCAAGAAACCTAGAAACAATCAATGCTGGAGAGGGGGGTGGAGAAAAGGGAACACTCTTGCACTGTTGGTGGGAAGGTAAATTGATACAGCCACTATGGAGAACTGTATGGAGGGTCCTTCAACAACTAAGACGAGAACTACCATACGACGCAGGAATCCCACTACTGGGAATATACCCAGAGAACACCGTAATTCAAAAAGACGCACGCACCCCAATATTCATTTCAGCACTATTTACAATAGCCAGGTCATGGAAGCAAGCCACGTGCCCATCGACAGACGAATGGATAAAGAAGTTGTGGTACATATATACAATGGAATGTTACTCAGCCATGAAAAGGAACGAAACTGAGTCACTTGTTGAGACGTGGATGGATCTAGAGACTGTCATACAGAGTGAACTTAGCGAGAAAGAGAAAAACAAATGTCGTACATTAACGCATGTATGTGGCACCTAGACAAATGGTACAGACGAAGTGGTTTGCAGGGCAGAAGGTGAGACACAGATGTGGAGAACCAACGGATGGACACCAAGGGAGGAAAACCACAGTGGGGTGGGGATGATGGTGTGCTGAATTGGGCAATGGGTGTGATATTTATACACTGATGTGTATAAAGTTGATGACTGCTTTTAAGAAATTAAAACTAAAAATAAAATTAAAGTTAAAAATATAGGGACATGAAAACAATTTGGAAGAAATGGATATGTTACACTTTGCTGGGGGGAAGGTAGAATATGGCAAACAGTGTGCAAAATATCTTATCTTTCCTTCAACATTTACAGAGGTAGTTACCTCACGACCCCATAATTCCACTAGTGGGTATAACACAAGTGTTCTGGTCTGGGTTCCACAGAGAAACAGAAGCCACTAGCTGCCTGGGGCTGGGAGGGGAGGGAAGGGAGCAAGAGAGAGAGAGAGAGAGAGATTGAGATTGAGAGATTTTATTGAATTGGCCTAACGTGTGGTGGGGACTGGGAAGTCAAATTATTCAGGGCAGTCTGACAGACTGGAGACCGAGGAAAGAGCTGTGCATGCAGAATCGCGTTTTTCCTTGAAAGAGCAGTCTTTTCTCTTAAGGACTTGTGGACTGATCAAAAGATAAAGCCTCATCCCACATGATGCAGGCTGCATGTATTTGCTAGGGCTGCCAGGAGAAAGTACCAAGGACTGCATGTCTTAACAGAAATTAGGACATTGATATATACAGAGAGAGTAACACGACAAACATAGCCATCTACAACCCAAGCACACCAATCGTACTGAATGAGGGCAAAGCCTGATGGCTTCATTTTAACTTGATTACTGTCCTAAAGACCCTATCTCCAAAGACTGTGGAGTATATTTGCAACTCGTTTGTATTGAAGGAAGAAAATTCAGTCCAAACTACTGACTCCTGTAACCGCCCAAAATTCCTGTTCTTTTTTGCACGAAAAATGCGTTCACTTCATGCACTCCCTTCGTAAACCTCATTCTAGCAGCAAGTCTAAGTCCCAACTTTTATGTAAATAGCTTCTGAAACTGGTAAACTCTGAAGCCAGGCAACTTGGTTGCTTTCAAATACAACGGTGGAAAGGACACGTAAAGCTGTCACTGTTTTCAGGTGACACGATACTATACGTAGAGAATCCTAAAGAGGCTACCAGAAAACTAGTAGAGCTACTCAGTGAATTTGGTAAAGTAGCGGGATACAAAATTAATGCACAGAAGTCGCTGGCATTCCTATACACTAATGACGAAAAATCTGAAAGTGAACTGAAGGAAACACTCCTAGATACCACTGCAACCAAATGAATAAAATGTCCAGGACTAAAAATACCTAAGGAGACAAAAGACCTGTATGCAGAACATTATGAGACACTGATGAATGAAATTAAAAATGATACCCACAGATGGAGCGATATATCATGTTCTTCGCTTGGAAGAATCAATATTGTGAAAATGACTCTACTCCCCAAAGCAATCTAGAGATTTAATGCAATCCCCGTCAAACTACCACTGGCATTTCTTACAGAACTCCAACCCAAAATTTGACAATTTGTATGCAGACACAGAAGACCCCGAATAGCCAAAGCAATCTTGAAAGCGAAAAATGGAGCTGGAGGAATCAGGCTCCCTGACTTCAGACGAAACTGCAAAGCTACAGGAATCAAGACAGTATGGTAGTGGCACCAAAACAGACATATGGATCCATGGAACAGGCTAGAAAGCCCAGAGATAAACACACGCACATATGGTCACCTTATCTTTGATAAAGGGGGCAAGAATATAGAGTGGAGAAAAGTCAGCCTCTTCAATAAGTGGTGTCGGGAAAACAGGACAGCTACATGTACAAGGATGAAAGGAGAAGACTCCCTAACACCACCCACAAAAAGAAACTCCAAATGGACTAAAGACCTAAATGTAAGGCCAGACACTCTCAAACCCTTAGAGGAAAGCATAAGCAGAACGCTCTATGACAGAAATCACTGCAAGATCCTTTTTGCACCACATGCTAGAAAAATGGAAATAAAAACAAAAATAAGCAAACGGGACCTAAGGGAACTTAAGAGCTTTTGCACGGCAAAGGAAACCATAAACAAGACCGACAGACAACCCTTAGAATGGGAGAAAATATTTACAAATGAAGCAACTGACAAAGGATTCATCTCCAAAACTTACAGGTGGCACATGCAGCTCAATATCAAAAAAGCAAACAACCCAAGCCAAAACTGGGCAGAAGACCTCAAGAGACAGTTCTCCAAAGAAGACATCCACACTGCCCACAAACACACGAAAGAATGCTCAACCTCATTAACCATTAGAGAAATGCAAATCAAAAGCACAATGAGATAGCATCTCACACCGGTCAGAGTGGCCCTCATCAAGAAACCTAGAAACAATCAATGCTGGAGAGGGGGGTGGAGAAAAGGGAACACTCTTGCACTGTTGGTGGGAAGGTAAATTGATACAGCCACTATGGAGAACTGTATGGAGGGTCCTTCAAAAACTAAGACGAGAACTACCATACGACGCAGGAATCCCACTACTGGGAATATACCCAGAGAACACCGTAATTCAAAAAGACGCACGCACCCCAATATTCATTTCAGCACTATTTACAATAGCCAGGTCATGGAAGCAAGCCACGTGCCCATCGACAGACGAATGGATAAAGAAGTTGTGGTACATATATACAATGGAATGTTACTCAGCCATGGAAAGGAACGAAACTGAGTCACTTGTTGAGACGTGGATGGATCTAGAGACTGTCATACAGAGTGAACTTAGCGAGAAAGAGAAAAACAAATGTCGTACATTAACGCATGTATGTGGCACCTAGACAAATGGTACAGACGAAGTGGTTTGCAGGGCAGAAGGTGAGACACAGATGTGGAGAACCAACGGATGGACACCAAGGGAGGAAAACCACAGTGGGGTGGGGATGGTGGTGTGCTGAATTGGGCAATGGGTGTGATATTTATACACTGATGTGTATAAAGTTGATGACTGCTTTTAAGAAATTAAAACTAAAAATAAAATTAAAGTTAAAAATATAGGGACATGAAAACAATTTGGAAGAAATGGATATGTTACACTTTGCTGGGGGGAAGGTAGAATATGGCAAACAGTGTGCAAAATATCTTATCTTTCCTTCAACATTTACAGAGGTAGTTACCTCACGACCCCATAATTCCACTAGTGGGTATAACACAAGTGTTCTGGTCTGGGTTCCACAGAGAAACAGAAGCCACTAGCTGCCTGGGGCTGGGAGGGGAGGGAAGGGAGCAAGAGAGAGAGAGAGAGAGAGAGATTGAGATTGAGAGATTTTATTGAATTGGCCTAACGTGTGGTGGGGACTGGGAAGTCAAATTATTCAGGGCAGTCTGACAGACTGGAGACCGAGGAAAGAGCTGTGCATGCAGAATCGCGTTTTTCCTTGAAAGAGCAGTCTTTTCTCTTAAGGACTTGTGGACTGATCAAAAGATAAAGCCTCATCCCACATGATGCAGGCTGCATGTATTTGCTAGGGCTGCCAGGAGAAAGTACCAAGGACTGCATGTCTTAACAGAAATTAGGACATTGATATATACAGAGAGAGTAACACGACAAACATAGCCATCTACAACCCAAGCACACCAATCGTACTGAATGAGGGCAAAGCCTGATGGCTTCATTTTAACTTGATTACTGTCCTAAAGACCCTATCTCCAAAGACTGTGGAGTATATTTGCAACTCGTTTGTATTGAAGGAAGAAAATTCAGTCCAAACTACTGACTCCTGTAACCGCCCAAAATTCCTGTTCTTTTTTGCACGAAAAATGCGTTCACTTCATGCACTCCCTTCGTAAACCTCATTCTAGCAGCAAGTCTAAGTCCCAACTTTTATGTAAATAGCTTCTGAAACTGGTAAACTCTGAAGCCAGGCAACTTGGTTGCTTTCAAATACAACGGTGGAAAGGACACGTAAAGCTGTCACTGTTTTCAGGCGACACGATACTATACGTAGAGAATCCTAAAGAGGCTACCAGAAAACTAGTAGAGCTACTCAGTGAATTTGGTAAAGTAGCGGGATACAAAATTAATGCACAGAAGTCGCTGGCATTCCTATACACTAATGACGAAAAATCTGAAAGTGAACTGAAGGAAACACTCCTAGTTACCACTGCAACCAAATGAATAAAATGTCCAGGACTAAAAATACCTAAGGAGACAAAAGACCTGTATGCAGAACATTATGAGACACTGATGAATGAAATTAAAAATGATACCCACAGATGGAGCGATATATCATGTTCTTCGATTGGAAGAATGAATATTGTGAAAATGACTCTACTCCCCAAAGCAATCTAGAGATTTAATGCAATCCCCGTCAAACTACCACTGGCATTTCTTACAGAACTCCAACCCAAAATTTGACAATTTGTATGCAGACACAGAAGACCCCGAATAGCCAAAGCAATCTTGAAAGCGAAAAATGGAGCTGGAGGAATCAGGCTCCCTGACTTCAGACGAAACTGCAAAGCTACAGGAATCAAGACAGTATGGTAGTGGCACCAAAACAGACATATGGATCCATGGAAGAGGATAGAAAGCCCAGAGATAAACACACGCACATATGGTCACCTTATCTTTGATAAAGGGGGCAAGAATATAGAGTGGAGAAAAGTCAGCCTCTTCAATAAGTGGTGTCGGGAAAACAGGACAGCTACATGTACAAGGATGAAAGGAGAAGACTCCCTAACACCACACACAAAAAGAAACTCCAAATGGACTAAAGACCTAAATGTAAGGCCAGACACTCTCAAACCCTTAGAGGAAAGCATAAGCAGAACGCTCTATGACAGAAATCACTGCAAGATCCTTTTTGCACCACATGCTAGAAAAATGGAAATAAAAACAAAAATAAGCAAACGGGACCTAAGGGAACTTAAGAGCTTTTGCACGGCAAAGGAAACCATAAACAAGACCGACAGACAACCCTTAGAATGGGAGAAAATATTTACAAATGAAGCAACTGACAAAGGATTCATCTCCAAAACTTACAGGCGGCACATGCAGCTCAATATCAAAAAAGCAAACAACCCAAGCCAAAACTGGGCAGAAGACCTCAAGAGACAGTTCTCCAAAGAAGACATCCACACTGCCCACAAACACACGAAAGAATGCTCAACCTCATTAACCATTAGAGAAATGCAAATCAAAAGCACAATGAGATAGCATCTCACACCGGTCAGAGTGGCCCTCATCAAGAAACCTAGAAACAATCAATGCTGGAGAGGGGGGTGGAGAAAAGGGAACACTCTTGCACTGTTGGTGGGAAGGTAAATTGATACAGCCACTATGGAGAACTGTATGGAGGGTCCTTCAAAAACTAAGACGAGAACTACCATACGACGCAGGAATCCCACTACTGGGAATATACCCAGAGAACACCGTAATTCAAAAAGACGCACGCACCCCAATATTCATTTCAGCACTATTTACAATAGCCAGGTCATGGAAGCAAGCCACGTGCCCATCGACAGACGAATGGATAAAGAAGTTGTGGTACATATATACAATGGAATGTTACTCAGCCATGGAAAGGAACGAAACTGAGTCACTTGTTGAGACGTGGATGGATCTAGAGACTGTCATACAGAGTGAACTTAGCGAGAAAGAGAAAAACAAATGTCGTACATTAACGCATGTATGTGGCACCTAGACAAATGGTACAGACGAAGTGGTTTGCAGGGCAGAAGGTGAGACACAGATGTGGAGAACCAACGGATGGACACCAAGGGAGGAAAACCACAGTGGGGTGGGGATGGTGGTGTGCTGAATTGGGCAATGGGTGTGATATTTATACACTGATGTGTATAAAGTTGATGACTGCTTTTAAGAAATTAAAACTAAAAATAAAATTAAAGTTAAAAATATAGGGACATGAAAACAATTTGGAAGAAATGGATATGTTACACTTTGCTGGGGGGAAGGTAGAATATGGCAAACAGTGTGCAAAATATCTTATCTTTCCTTCAACATTTACAGAGGTAGTTACCTCACGACCCCATAATTCCACTAGTGGGTATAACACAAGTGTTCTGGTCTGGGTTCCACAGAGAAACAGAAGCCACTAGCTGCCTGGGGCTGGGAGGGGAGGGAAGGGAGCAAGAGAGAGAGAGAGAGAGATTGAGATTGAGAGATTTTATTGAATTGGCCTAACGTGTGGTGGGGACTGGGAAGTCAAATTATTCAGGGCAGTCTGACAGACTGGAGACCGAGGAAAGAGCTGTGCATGCAGAATCGCGTTTTTCCTTGAAAGAGCAGTCTTTTCTCTTAAGGACTTGTGGACTGATCAAAAGATAAAGCCTCATCCCACATGATGCAGGCTGCATGTATTTGCTAGGGCTGCCAGGAGAAAGTACCAAGGACTGCATGTCTTAACAGAAATTAGGACATTGATATATACAGAGAGAGTAACACGACAAACATAGCCATCTACAACCCAAGCACACCAATCGTACTGAATGAGGGCAAAGCCTGATGGCTTCATTTTAACTTGATTACTGTCCTAAAGACCCTATCTCCAAAGACTGTGGAGTATATTTGCAACTCGTTTGTATTGAAGGAAGAAAATTCAGTCCAAACTACTGACTCCTGTAACCGCCCAAAATTCCTGTTCTTTTTTGCACGAAAAATGCGTTCACTTCATGCACTCCCTTCCTAAACCTCATTCTAGCAGCAAGTCTAAGTCCCAACTTTTATGTAAATAGCTTCTGAAACTGGTAAACTCTGAAGCCAGGCAACTTGGTTGCTTTCAAATACAACGGTGGAAAGGACACGTAAAGCTGTCACTGTTTTCAGGTGACACGATACTATACGTAGAGAATCCTAAAGAGGCTACCAGAAAACTAGTAGAGCTACTCAGTGAATTTGGTAAAGTAGCGGGATACAAAATTAATGCACAGAAGTCGCTGGCATTCCTATACACTAATGACGAAAAATCTGAAAGTGAACTGAAGGAAACACTCCTAGTTACCACTGCAACCAAATGAATAAAATGTCCAGGACTAAAAATACCTAAGGAGACAAAAGACCTGTATGCAGAACATTATGAGACACTGATGAATGAAATTAAAAATGATACCCACAGATGGAGCGATATATCATGTTCTTCGATTGGAAGAATGAATATTGTGAAAATGACTCTACTCCCCAAAGCAATCTAGAGATTTAATGCAATCCCCGTCAAACTACCACTGGCATTTCTTACAGAACTCCAACCCAAAATTTGACAATTTGTATGCAGACACAGAAGACCCCGAATAGCCAAAGCAATCTTGAAAGCGAAAAATGGAGCTGGAGGAATCAGGCTCCCTGACTTCAGACGAAACTGCAAAGCTACAGGAATCAAGACAGTATGGTAGTGGCACCAAAACAGACATATGGATCCATGGAAGAGGATAGAAAGCCCAGAGATAAACACACGCACATATGGTCACCTTATCTTTGATAAAGGGGGCAAGAATATAGAGTGGAGAAAAGTCAGCCTCTTCAATAAGTGGTGTCAGGAAAACAGGACAGCTACATGTACAAGGATGAAAGGAGAAGACTCCCTAACACCACACACAAAAAGAAACTCCAAATGGACTAAAGACCTAAATGTAAGGCCAGACACTCTCAAACCCTTAGAGGAAAGCATAAGCAGAACGCTCTATGACAGAAATCACTGCAAGATCCTTTTTGCACCACATGCTAGAAAAATGGAAATAAAAACAAAAATAAGCAAACGGGACCTAAGGGAACTTAAGAGCTTTTGCACGGCAAAGGAAACCATAAACAAGACTGACAGACAACCCTTAGAATGGGAGAAAATATTTACAAATGAAGCAACTGACAAAGGATTCATCTCCAAAACTTACAGGCGGCACATGCAGCTCAATATCAAAAAAGCAAACAACCCAAGCCAAAACTGGGCAGAAGACCTCAAGAGACAGTTCTCCAAAGAAGACATCCACACTGCCCACAAACACACGAAAGAATGCTCAACCTCATTAACCATTAGAGAAATGCAAATCAAAAGCACAATGAGATAGCATCTCACACCGGTCAGAGTGGCCCTCATCAAGAAACCTAGAAACAATCAATGCTGGAGAGGGGGGTGGAGAAAAGGGAACACTCTTGCACTGTTGGTGGGAAGGTAAATTGATACAGCCACTATGGAGAACTGTATGGAGGGTCCTTCAAAAACTAAGACGAGAACTACCATACGACGCAGGAATCCCACTACTGGGAATATACCCAGAGAACACCGTAATTCAAAAAGACGCACGCACCCCAATATTCATTTCAGCACTATTTACAATAGCCAGGTCATGGAAGCAAGCCACGTGCCCATCGACAGACGAATGGATAAAGAAGTTGTGGTACATATATACAATGGAATGTTACTCAGCCATTAAAAGGAACGAAACTGAGTCACTTGTTGAGACGTGGATGGATCTAGAGACTGTCATACAGAGTGAACTTAGCGAGAAAGAGAAAAACAAATGTCGTACATTAACGCATGTATGTGGCACCTAGACAAATGGTACAGACGAAGTGGTTTGCAGGGCAGAATGTGAGACACAGATGTGGAGAACTGACGGATGGACACCAAGGGAGGAAAACCACAGTGGGGTGGGGATGGTGGTGTGCTGAATTGGGCAATGGGTGTGATATTTATACACTGATGTGTATAAAGTTGATGACTGCTTTTAAGAAATTAAAACTAAAAATAAAATTAAAGTTAAAAATATAGGGACATGAAAACAATTTGGAAGAAATGGATATGTTACACTTTGCTGGGGGGAAGGTAGAATATGGCAAACAGTGTGCAAAATATCTTATCTTTCCTTCAACATTTACAGAGGTAGTTACCTCACGACCCCATAATTCCACTAGTGGGTATAACACAAGTGTTCTGGTCTGGGTTCCACAGAGAAACAGAAGCCACTAGCTGCCTGGGGGTGGGAGGGGAGGGAAGGGAGCAAGAGAGAGAGAGAGAGAGATTGAGATTGAGAGATTTTATTGAATTGGCCTAACGTGTGGTGGGGACTGGGAAGTCAAATTATTCAGGGCAGTCTGACAGACTGGAGACCGAGGAAAGAGCTGTGCATGCAGAATCGCGTTTTTCCTTGAAAGAGCAGTCTTTTCTCTTAAGGACTTGTGGACTGATCAAAAGATAAAGCCTCATCCCACATGATGCAGGCTGCATGTATTTGCTAGGGCTGCCAGGAGAAAGTACCAAGGACTGCATGTCTTAACAGAAATTAGGACATTGATATATACAGAGAGAGTAACACGACAAACATAGCCATCTACAACCCAAGCACACCAATCGTACTGATAGAGGGCAAAGCCTGATGGCTTCATTTTAACTTGATTACTGTCCTAAAGACCCTATCTCCAAAGACTGTGGAGTATATTTGCAACTTGTTTGTATTGAAGGAAGAAAATTCAGTCCAAACTACTGACTCCTGTAACCGCCCAAAATTCCTGTTCTTTTTTGCACGAAAAATGCGTTCACTTCATGCACTCCCTTCCTAAACCTCATTCTAGCAGCAAGTCTAAGTCCCAACTTTTATGTAAATAGCTTCTGAAACTGGTAAACTCTGAAGCCAGGCAACTTGGTTGCTTTCAAATACAACGGTGGAAAGGACACGTAAAGCTGTCACTGTTTTCAGGCGACACGATACTATACGTAGAGAATCCTAAAGAGGCTACCAGAAAACTAGTAGAGCTACTCAGTGAATTTGGTAAAGTAGCGGGATACAAAATTAATGCACAGAAGTCGCTGGCATTCCTATACACTAATGACGAAAAATCTGAAAGTGAACTGAAGGAAACACTCCTAGTTACCACTGCAACCAAATGAATAAAATGTCCAGGACTAAAAATACCTAAGGAGACAAAAGACCTGTATGCAGAACATTATGAGACACTGATGAATGAAATTAAAAATGATACCCACAGATGGAGCGATATATCATGTTCTTCGATTGGAAGAATGAATATTGTGAAAATGACTCTACTCCCCAAAGCAATCTAGAGATTTAATGCAATCCCCGTCAAACTACCACTGGCATTTCTTACAGAACTCCAACCCAAAATGTGACAATTTGTATGCAGACACAGAAGACCCCGAATAGCCAAAGCAATCTTGAAAGCGAAAAATGGAGCTGGAGGAATCAGGCTCCCTGACTTCAGACGAAACTGCAAAGCTACAGGAATCAAGACAGTATGGTAGTGGCACCAAAACAGACATATGGATCCATGGAAGAGGATAGAAAGCCCAGAGATAAACACACGCACATATGGTCACCTTATCTTTGATAAAGGGGGCAAGAATATAGAGTGGAGAAAAGTCAGCCTCTTCAATAAGTGGTGTCAGGAAAACAGGACAGCTACATGTACAAGGATGAAAGGAGAAGACTCCCTAACACCACACACAAAAAGAAACTCCAAATGGACTAAAGACCTAAATGTAAGGCCAGACACTCTCAAACCCTTAGAGGAAAGCATAAGCAGAACGCTCTATGACAGAAATCACTGCAAGATCCTTTTTGCACCACATGCTAGAAAAATGGAAATAAAAACAAAAATAAGCAAACGGGACCTAAGGGAACTTAAGAGCTTTTGCACGGCAAAGGAAACCATAAACAAGACCGACAGACAACCCTTAGAATGGGAGAAAATATTTACAAATGAAGCAACTGACAAAGGATTCATCTCCAAAACTTACAGGCGGCACATGCAGCTCAATATCAAAAAAGCAAACAACCCAAGCCAAAACTGGGCAGAAGACCTCAAGAGACAGTTCTCCAAAGAAGACATCCACACTGCCCACAAACACACGAAAGAATGCTCAACCTCATTAACCATTAGAGAAATGCAAATCAAAAGCACAATGAGATAGCATCTCACACCGGTCAGAGTGGCCCTCATCAAGAAACCTAGAAACAATCAATGCTGGAGAGGGGGGTGGAGAAAAGGGAACACTCTTGCACTGTTGGTGGGAAGGTAAATTGATACAGCCACTATGGAGAACTGTATGGAGGGTCCTTCAAAAACTAAGACGAGAACTACCATACGACGCAGGAATCCCACTACTGGGAATATACCCAGAGAACACCGTAATTCAAAAAGACGCACGCACCCCAATATTCATTTCAGCACTATTTACAATAGCCAGGTCATGGAAGCAAGCCACGTGCCCATCGACAGACGAATGGATAAAGAAGTTGTGGTACATATATACAATGGAATGTTACTCAGCCATGAAAAGGAACGAAACTGAGTCACTTGTTGAGACGTGGATGGATCTAGAGACTGTCATACAGAGTGAACTTAGCGAGAAAGAGAAAAACAAATGTCGTACATTAACGCATGTATGTGGCACCTAGACAAATGGTACAGACGAAGTGGTTTGCAGGGCAGAATGTGAGACACAGATGTGGAGAACCGACGGATGGACACCAAGGGAGGAAAACCACAGTGGGGTGGGGATGGTGGTGTGCTGAATTGGGCAATGGGTGTGATATTTATACACTGATGTGTATAAAGTTGATGACTGCTTTTAAGAAATTAAAACTAAAAATAAAATTAAAGTTAAAAATATAGGGACATGAAAACAATTTGGAAGAAATGGATATGTTACACTTTGCTGGGGGGAAGGTAGAATATGGCAAACAGTGTGCAAAATATCTTATCTTTCCTTCAACATTTACAGAGGTAGTTACCTCACGACCCCATAATTCCACTAGTGGGTATAACACAAGTGTTCTGGTCTGGGTTCCACAGAGAAACAGAAGCCACTAGCTGCCTGGGGGTGGGAGGGGAGGGAAGGGAGCAAGAGAGAGAGAGAGAGAGATTGAGATTGAGAGATTTTATTGAATTGGCCTAACGTGTGGTGGGGACTGGGAAGTCAAATTATTCAGGGCAGTCTGACAGACTGGAGACCGAGGAAAGAGCTGTGCATGCAGAATCGCGTTTTTCCTTGAAAGAGCAGTCTTTTCTCTTAAGGACTTGTGGACTGATCAAAAGATAAAGCCTCATCCCACATGATGCAGGCTGCATGTATTTGCTAGGGCTGCCAGGAGAAAGTACCAAGGACTGCATGTCTTAACAGAAATTAGGACATTGATATATACAGACAGAGTAACACGACAAACATAGCCATCTACAACCCAAGCACACCAATCGTACTGAATGAGGGCAAAGCCTGATGGCTTCATTTTAACTTGATTACTGTCCTAAAGACCCTATCTCCAAAGACTGTGGAGTATATTTGCAACTTGTTTGTATTGAAGGAAGAAAATTCAGTCCAAACTACTGACTCCTGTAACCGCCCAAAATTCCTGTTCTTTTTTGCACGAAAAATGCGTTCACTTCATGCACTCCCTTCCTAAACCTCATTCTAGCAGCAAGTCTAAGTCCCAACTTTTATGTAAATAGCTTCTGAAACTGGTAAACTCTGAAGCCAGGCAACTTGGTTGCTTTCAAATACAACGGTGGAAAGGACACGTAAAGCTGTCACTGTTTTCAGGTGACACGATACTATACGTAGAGAATCCTAAAGAGGCTACCAGAAAACTAGTAGAGCTACTCAGTGAATTTGGTAAAGTAGCGGGATACAAAATTAATGCACAGAAGTCGCTGGCATTCCTATACACTAATGACGAAAAATCTGAAAGTGAACTGAAGGAAACACTCCTAGTTACCACTGCAACCAAATGAATAAAATGTCCAGGACTAAAAATACCTAAGGAGACAAAAGACCTGTATGCAGAACATTATAAGACACTGATGAATGAAATTAAAAATGATACCCACAGATGGAGCGATATATCATGTTCTTCGATTGGAAGAATGAATATTGTGAAAATGACTCTACTCCCCAAAGCAATCTAGAGATTTAATGCAATCCCCGTCAAACTACCACTGGCATTTCTTACAGAACTCCAACCCAAAATGTGACAATTTGTATGCAGACACAGAAGACCCCGAATAGCCAAAGCAATCTTGAAAGCGAAAAATGGAGCTGGAGGAATCAGGCTCCCTGACTTCAGACGAAACTGCAAAGCTACAGGAATCAAGACAGTATGGTAGTGGCACCAAAACAGACATATGGATCCATGGAAGAGGATAGAAAGCCCAGAGATAAACACACGCACATATGGTCACCTTATCTTTGATAAAGGGGGCAAGAATATAGAATGGAGAAAAGTCAGCCTCTTCAATAAGTGGTGTCGGGAAAACAGGACAGCTACATGTACAAGGATGAAAGGAGAAGACTCCCTAACACCACACACAAAAATAAACTCCAAATGGACTAAAGACCTAAATGTAAGGCCAGACACTCTCAAACCCTTAGAGGAAAGCATAAGCAGAACGCTCTATGACAGAAATCACTGCAAGATCCTTTTTGCACCACATGCTAGAAAAATGGAAATAAAAACAAAAATAAGCAAACGGGACCTAAGGGAACTTAAGAGCTTTTGCACGGCAAAGGAAACCATAAACAAGACCGACAGACAACCCTTAGAATGGGAGAAAATATTTACAAATGAAGCAACTGACAAAAGATTCATCTCCAAAACTTACAGGCGGCACATGCAGCTCAATATCAAAAAAGCAAACAACCCAAGCCAAAACTGGGCAGAAGACCTCAAGAGACAGTTCTCCAAAGAAGACATCCACACTGCCCACAAACACACGAAAGAATGCTCAACCTCATTAACCATTAGAGAAATGCAAATCAAAAGCACAATGAGATAGCATCTCACACCGGTCAGAGTGGCCCTCATCAAGAAACCTAGAAACAATCAATGCTGGAGAGGGGGGTGGAGAAAAGGGAACACTCTTGCACTGTTGGTGGGAAGGTAAATTGATACAGCCACTATGGAGAACTGTATGGAGGGTCCTTCAACAACTAAGACGAGAACTACCATACGACGCAGGAATCCCACTACTGGGAATATACCCAGAGAACACCGTAATTCAAAAAGACGCACGCACCCCAATATTCATTTCAGCACTATTTACAATAGCCAGGTCATGGAAGCAAGCCACGTGCCCATCGACAGACGAATGGATAAAGAAGTTGTGGTACATATATACAATGGAATGTTACTCAGCCATTAAAAGGAACGAAACTGAGTCACTTGTTGAGACGTGGATGGATCTAATGACTGTCATACAGAGTGAACTTAGCGAGAAAGAGAAAAACAAATGTCGTACATAAACGCATGTATGTGGCACCTAGACAAATGGTACAGACGAAGTGGTTTGCAGGGCAGAAGGTGAGACACAGATGTGGAGAACCAACGGATGGACACCAAGGGAGGAAAACCACAGTGGGGTGGGGATGGTGGTGTGCTGAATTGGGCAATGGGTGTGATATTTATACACTGATGTGTATAAAGTTGATGACTGCTTTTAAGAAATTAAAACTAAAAATAAAATTAAAGTTAAAAATATAGGGACATGAAAACAATTTGGAAGAAATGGATATGTTACACTTTGCTGGGGGGAAGGTAGAATATGGCAAACAGTGTGCAAAATATCTTATCTTTCCTTCAACATTTACAGAGGTAGTTACCTCACGACCCCATAATTCCACTAGTGGGTATAACACAAGTGTTCTGGTCTGGGTTCCACAGAGAAACAGAAGCCACTAGCTGCCTGGGGGTGGGAGGGGAGGGAAGGGAGCAAGAGAGAGAGAGAGAGAGATTGAGATTGAGAGATTTTATTGAATTGGCCTAACGTGTGGTGGGGACTGGGAAGTCAAATTATTCAGGGCAGTCTGACAGACTGGAGACCGAGGAAAGAGCTGTGCATGCAGAATCGCGTTTTTCCTTGAAAGAGCAGTCTTTTCTCTTAAGGACTTGTGGACTGATCAAAAGATAAAGCCTCATCCCACATGATGCAGGCTGCATGTATTTGCTAGGGCTGCCAGGAGAAAGTACCAAGGACTGCATGTCTTAACAGAAATTAGGACATTGATATATACAGAGAGAGTAACACGACAAACATAGCCATCTACAACCCAAGCACACCAATCGTACTGAATGAGGGCAAAGCCTGATGGCTTCATTTTAACTTGATTACTGTCCTAAAGACCCTATCTCCAAAGACTGTGGAGTATATTTGCAACTCGTTTGTATTGAAGGAAGAAAATTCAGTCCAAACTACTGACTCCTGTAACCGCCCAAAATTCCTGTTCTTTTTTGCACGAAAAATGCGTTCACTTCATGCACTCCCTTCGTAAACCTCATTCTAGCAGCAAGTCTAAGTCCCAACTTTTATGTAAATAGCTTCTGAAACTGGTAAACTCTGAAGCCAGGCAACTTGGTTGCTTTCAAATACAACGGTGGAAAGGACACGTAAAGCTGTCACTGTTTTCAGGTGACACGATACTATACGTAGAGAATCCTAAAGAGGCTACCAGAAAACTAGTAGAGCTACTCAGTGAATTTGGTAAAGTAGCGGGATACAAAATTAATGCACAGAAGTCGCTGGCATTCCTATACACTAATGACGAAAAATCTGAAAGTGAACTGAAGGAAACACTCCTAGTTACCACTGCAACCAAATGAATAAAATGTCCAGGACTAAAAATACCTAAGGAGACAAAAGACCTGTATGCAGAACATTATAAGACACTGATGAATGAAATTAAAAATGATACCCACAGATGGAGCGATATATCATGTTCTTCGATTGGAAGAATCAATATTGTGAAAATGACTCTACTCCCCAAAGCAATCTAGAGATTTAATGCAATCCCCGTCAAACTACCACTGGCATTTCTTACAGAACTCCAACCCAAAATTTGACAATTTGTATGCAGACACAGAAGACCCCGAATAGCCAAAGCAATCTTGAAAGCGAAAAATGGAGCTGGAGGAATCAGGCTCCCTGACTTCAGACGAAACTGCAAAGCTACAGGAATCAAGACAGTATGGTAGTGGCACCAAAACAGACATATGGATCCATGGAACAGGCTAGAAAGCCCAGAGATAAACACACGCACATATGGTCACCTTATCTTTGATAAAGGGGGCAAGAATATAGAGTGGAGAAAAGTCAGCCTCTTCAATAAGTGGTGTCGGGAAAACAGGACAGCTACATGTACAAGGATGAAAGGAGAAGACTCCCGAACACCACACACAAAAATAAACTCCAAATGGACTAAAGATCTAAATGTAAGGCCAGACACTCTCAAACCCTTAGAGGAAAGCATAAGCAGAACGCTCTATGACAGAAATCACTGCAAGATCGTTTTTGCACCACATGCTAGAAAAATGGAAATAAAAACAAAAATAAGCAAACGGGACCCAAGGGAACTTAAGAGCTTTTGCACGGCAAAGGAAACCATAAACAAGACCGACAGACAACCCTTAGAATGGGAGAAAATATTTACAAATGAAGCAACTGACAAAGGATTCATCTCCAAAACTTACAGGCGGCACATGCAGCTCAATATCAAAAAAGCAAACAACCCAAGCCAAAACTGGGCAGAAGACCTCAAGAGACAGTTCTCCAAAGAAGACATCCACACTGCCCACAAACACACGAAAGAATGCTCAACCTCATTAACCATTAGAGAAATGCAAATCAAAAGCACAATGAGATAGCATCTCACACCGGTCAGAGTGGCCCTCATCAAAAAATCTAGAAACAATCAATGCTGGAGAGGGTGTGGAGAAAAGGGCACACTCTTGCACTGTTGGTGGGAAGGTAAATTGATACAGCCACTATGGAGAACTGTATGGAGGGTCCTTCAAAAACTAAGACGAGAACTACCATATGACGCAGGAATCCCACTACTGGGAATATACCCAGAGAGCACCGTAATTCAAAAAGACACACGCACCCCAATATTCATTTCAGCACTATTTACAACAGCCAGGTCATGGAAGCAACCCACGTGTCCATCGACAGACAAATGGATAAGAAGTTGTGGTACATATATACAATGGAATGTTACTCCGCCATTAAAAGAACGAAACTGAGTCACTTGTTGAGACGTGGATGGATCTAGAGACTGTCATACAGAGTGAACTTAGCGAGAAAGAGAAAAACAAATGTCGTACATTAACGCATGTATGTGGAACCTAGACAAATGGTACAGACGAACTGGTTTGCAGGCAGAAGCTGAGACACAGATGTGGAGAACCGACGGATGGACACCAAGGGGGGAAAACCACAGTGGGGTGGGGATGGTGGTGTGCTGAATTGGGCAATGGGTGTGATAGTTATACACTGATGTGTATAAAATTGATGACTGCTTTTAAGAAATTAAAACTAAAAATAAAATTAAAGTTAAAAATATAGAGAAATGAAAACAATATGGAAGAAATGGATATGTTATACTTTGCTGGAGGGAATGTAGAATATGGCAAACAGTTTGCAAAATACCTTATCTTTCCTTCAACATTTACAGAGGTAGTTACCTCACGACCCCATAATTCCACTAGCGGGTATATCACAAGTGTTCTGGTCTGGGTTCCACAGAGAAACAGAAGCCACTAGCTGCCTGGGGCTGGGAGGGGAGGGAAGGGAGCAAGAGAGAGAGAGAGAGAGAGATTGAGATTGAGAGATTTTATTGAATTGGCCTAACGTGTTGTGGGGATTGGGAAGTCAAATTCTTCAGGGCAGTCTGACAGACTGGAGACCGAGGAAACTGCTGTGCATGCAGAATCGCGTTTTTCCTTGAAAGAGCAGTCTTTTCTCTTAAGGTCTTGTGGACTGATCAAAAGATAAAGCCTCATCCCACATGATGCAGGCTGCAGGTCTTTGCTAGGGCTGTCAGGAGAAAGTACCAAGGATTACCTGTCTTAACAGAAATTAGGACATTGATATATACAGAGAGAGTAACACGACAAACATAGCCACCTACAACCCAAGGACACCAATCCTACTGAATGAGGGCAAAACCTGATGGCCTCATTTTAACTTGATTATCGTCCTAAAGACCCTATCTCCAAAGACTGTGGAGTATATTTGCAACTTGTTTGTATTGAAGGAAGAAAATTCAGTCCAAACTACTGACTCCTGTAACCGCCCAAAATTCATGTTCTTTTTTGCACGAAAAATGCATTCACTTCATGCAATCCCTTCCTAAACCTCATTCTAGCAGCAACTCTAAGTCCCAGCTTTTATGTAAATAGCTTCGGAAACTGGTAAACTCTGGAGCCAGGCAACTTGGTTGCTTTCAAATACAACGGTGGAAAGGACAAGTAAAGCTGTCACTGTTTTCAGGTGACACGATACCATACGTAGAGAATCCTAAAGAGGCTACCTGAAAACTAGTAGAGCTACTCAGTGAATTTGGTAAAGTAGCGGGATACAAAATTAATGCACAGAAATTGCTGGCATTCCTATACACTAATGATGAAAAATCTGAAAGTGAAATTAAGGAAACACTCCTAGTTACCACTGCAACCAAATGAATAAAATGTCCAGGACTAAAAATACCTAAGGAGACAAAAGACCTGTATGCAGAACATTATGAGACACTGATGAATGAAATTAAAAATGATACCCACAGATGGAGCGATATATCATGTTCTTCGATTGGAAGAATGAATATTGTGAAAATGACTCTACTCCCCAAAGCAATCTAGAGATTTAATGCAATCCCCATCAAACTACCACTGGCATTTCTTACAACACTCCAACCAAAAATTTAACAATCTGTATGCAAACACAGAAGACCCCGAATAGCCAAAGCAATCTTGAAAGCGAAAAATGGAGCTGGAGGAATCAGGCTCCCTGACTTCAGACGAAACTGCAAAGCTACAGGAATCAAGACAGTATGGTAGTGGCACCAAAACAGACATATGGATCCATGGAACAGGCTAGAAAGCCCAGAGATAAACACACGCACATATGGTCACCTTATCTTTGATAAAGGGGGCAAGAATGTAGAGTGGAGAAAAGTCAGCCTCTTCAATAAGTGGTGTCGGGAAACCTGGACAGGTACCTGTACAAGGATGAAAGGAGAAGACTCCCTAACACCACACACAAAAATAAACTCCAAATGGACTGAAGACCTAAATGTAAGGCCAGACACTCTCAACCTCTTAGAGGAAAGCATAAGCAGAACGCTCTATGAGAGAAATCACTGCACGATCCTTTTTGAACCACATGCTAAAAAAATGGAAATAAAAACAAAAATAAGCAAACGGGACCCAAGGGAACTTAAGAGCTTTTGCACGGCAAAGGAAACCATAAACAAGACGAAAAGACAACCCTTAGAATGGGAGAAAATATTTACAAATGAAGCAGCTGACAAAGGATTCCTCTCCAAAACTTACAGGCGGCCCATGCAGCTCAATAGCAAAAAAACAAACAAGCCAACCCAAAACTGGGCAGAAGACCTAAAGAGACAGTTCTCCAAAGAAGACATCCACGCTGCCCACAAACACACGAAAGAATGCTCAACCTCATTAACCATTAGAGAAATGCAAATCAAAAGCACAATGAGATAGCATCTCACACCGGTCAGAGTGGCCCTCATCAAAAAATCTAGAAACAATCAATGCTGGAGAGGGTGTGGAGAAAAGGGCACACTCTTGCACTGTTGGTGGGAAGGTAAATTGATACAGCCACTATGGAGAACTGTATGGAGGGTCCTTCAAAAACTAAGACGAGAACTACCATATGACGCAGGAATCCAACTACTGGGAATATACCCAGAGAGCACCGTAATTCAAAAAGACACACGCACCCCAATATTCATTTCAGCACTATTTACAACAGCCAGGTCATGGAAGCAACCCACGTGTCCATCGACAGACAAATGGATAAGAAGTTGTGGTACATATATACAATGGAATGTTACTCCGCCATTAAAAGGAACGAAACTGAGTCACTTGTTGAGACGTGGATGGATCTAGAGACTGTCATACAGAGTGAACTTAGCGAGAAAGAGAAAAACAAATGTCGTACATTAACGCATGTATGTGGAACCTAGACAAATGGTACAGACGAACTGGTTTGCAGGCAGAACCTGAGACACAGATGTGGAGAACCGACGGATGGACACCAAGGGGGGAAAACCACAGTGGGGTGGGGATGGTGGTGTGCTGAATTGGGCAATGGGTGTGATAGTTATACACTGATGTGTATAAAATTGATGACTGCTTTTAAGAAATTAAAACTAAAAATAAAATTAAAGTTAAAAATATAGAGAAATGAAAACAATATGGAAGAAATGGATATGTTATACTTTGCTGGAGGGAATGTAGAATATGGCAAACAGTTTGCAAAATACCTTATCTTTCCTTCAACATTTACAGAGGTAGTTACCTCACGACCCCATAATTCCACTAGCGGGTATAACACAAGTGTTCTGGTCTGGGTTCCACAGAGAAACACAACCCACTAGCTGCCTGGGGCTGGGAGGGGAGGGAAGGGAGCAAGAGAGAGAGAGAGAGAGAGATTGAGATTGAGAGATTTTATTGAATTGGCCTAACGTGTTGTGGGGATTGGGAAGTCAAATTCTTCAGGGCAGTCTGACAGACTGGAGACCGAGGAAACAGCTGTGCATGCAGAATCGCGTTTTTCCTTGAAAGAGCAGTCTTTTCTCTTAAGGTCTTGTGGACTGATCAAAAGATAAAGCCTCATCCCACATGATGCAGGCTGCAGGTCTTTGCTAGGGCTGCCAGGAGAAAGTACCAAGGATTACCTGTCTTAACAGAAATTAGGACATTGATATATACAGAGAGAGTAACACGACAAACATAGCCATCTACAACCCAAGGACACCAATCGTACTGAATGAGGGCAAAACCTGATGGCCTCATTTTAACTTGATTATCGTCCTAAAGACCCTATCTCCAAAGACTGTGGAGTATATTTGCAACTTGTTTGTATTGAAGGAAGAAAATTCAGTCCAAACTACTGACTCCTGTAACCGCCCAAAATTCATGTTCTTTTTTGCACGAAAAATGCATTCACTTCATGCAATCCCTTCCTAAACCTCATTCTAGCAGCAACTCTAAGTCCCAACTTTTATGTAAATAGCTTCAGAAACTGGTAAACTCTGGAGCCAGGCAACTTGGTTGCTTTCAAATACAACGGTGGAAAGGACAAGTAAAGCTGTCACTGTTTTCAGGTGACACGATACCATACGTAGAGAATCCTAAAGAGGCTACCTGAAAACTAGTAGAGCTACTCAGTGAATTTGGTAAAGTAGCGGGATACAAAATTAATGCACAGAAATTGCTGGCATTCCTATACACTAATGATGAAAAATCTGAAAGTGAACTGAAGGAAACACTCCTAGTTACCACTGCAACCAAATGAATAAAATGTCCAGGACTAAAAATACCTAAGGAGACAAAAGACCTGTATGCAGAACATTATGAGACACTGATGAATGAAATTAAAAATGATACCCACAGATGGAGCGATATATCATGTTCTTCGATTGGAAGAATGAATATTGTGAAAATGACTCTACTCCCCAAAGCAATCTAGAGATTTAATGCAATCCCCATCAAACTACCACTGGCATTTCTTACAACACTCCAACCAAAAATTTAACAATCTGTATGCAAACACAGAAGACCCCGAATAGCCAAAGCAATCTTGAAAGCGAAAAATGGAGCTGGAGGAATCAGGCTCCCTGACTTCAGACGAAACTGCAAAGCTACAGGAATCAAGACAGTATGGTAGTGGCACCAAAACAGACATATGGATCCATGGAACAGGCTAGAAAGCCCAGAGATAAACACACGCACATATGGTCACCTTATCTTTGATAAAGGGGGCAAGAATGTAGAGTGGAGAAAAGTCAGCCTCTTCAATAAGTGGTGTCGGGAAACCTGGACAGGTACCTGTACAAGGATGAAAGGAGAAGACTCCCTAACACCACACACAAAAATAAACTCCAAATGGACTGAAGACCTAAATGTAAGGCCAGACACTCTCAACCTCTTAGAGGAAAGCATAAGCAGAACGCTCTAGGAGAGAAATCACTGCACGATCCTTTTTGAACCACATGCTAGAAAAATGGAAATAAAAACAAAAATAAGCAAACGGGACCCAAGGGAACTTAAGAGCTTTTGCACGGCAAAGGAAACCATAAACAAGACGAAAAGACAACCCTTAGAATGGGAGAAAATATTTACAAATGAAGCAGCTGACAAAGGATTCCTCTCCAAAACTTACAGGCGGCCCATGCAGCCCAATAGCAAAAAAACAAACAAGCCAACCCAAAACTGGGCAGAAGTCCTCAAGAGACAGTTCTCCAAAGAAGACATCCACGCTGCCCACAAACACACGAAAGAATGCTCAACCTCATTAACCATTAGAGAAATGCAAATCAAAAGCACAATGAGATAGCATCTCACACCGGTCAGAGTGGCCCTCATCAAAAAATCTAGAAACAATCAATGCTGGAGAGGGTGTGGAGAAAAGGGCACACTCTTGCACTGTTGGTGGGAAGGTAAATTGATACAGCCACTATGGAGAACTGTATGGAGGGTCCTTCAAAAACTAAGACGAGAACTACCATATGACGCAGGAATCCCACTACTGGGAATATACCCAGAGAGCACCGTAATTCAAAAAGACACACGCACCCCAATATTCATTTCAGCACTATTTACAACAGCCAGGTCATGGAAGCAACCCACGTGTCCATCGACAGACAAATGGATAAGAAGTGGTGGTACATATATACAATGGAATGTTACTCCGCCATTAAAAGGAACGAAACTGAGTCACTTGTTGAGACGTGGATGGATCTAGAGACTGTCATACAGAGTGAACTTAGCGAGAAAGAGAAAAACAAATGTCGTACATTAACGCATGTATGTGGAACCTAGACAAATGGTACAGACGAACTGGTTTGCAGGCAGAAGCTGAGACACAGATGTGGAGAACCGACGGACGGACACCAAGGGGGGAAAACCACAGTGGGGTGGGGATGGTGGTGTGCTGAATTGGGCAATGGGTGTGATAGTTATACACTGATGTGTATAAAATTGATGACTGCTTTTAAGAAATTAAAACTAAAAATAAAATTAAAGTTAAAAATATAGAGAAATGAAAACAATATGGAAGAAATGGATATGTTATACTTTGCTGGAGGGAATGTAGAATATGGTAAACAGTTTGCAAAATACCTTATCTTTCCTTCAACATTTGCAGAGGTAGTTACCTCACGACCCCATAATTCCACTAGCGGGTATAACACAAGTGTTCTGGTCTGGGTTCCACAGAGAAACAGAAGCCACTAGCTGCCTGGGGCTGGGAGGGGAGGGAAGGGAGCAAGAGAGAGAGAGAGAGAGAGATTGAGATTGAGAGATTTTATTGAATTGGCCTAACGTGTTGTGGGGATTGGGAAGTCAAATTCTTCAGGGCAGTCTGACAGACTGGAGACCGAGGAAACAGCTGTGCATGCAGAATCGCGTTTTTCCTTGAAAGAGCAGTCTTTTCTCTTAAGGTCTTGTGGACTGATCAAAAGATAAAGCCTCATCCCACATGATGCAGGCTGCAGGTCTTTGCTAGGGCTGCCAGGAGAAAGTACCAAGGATTACCTGTCTTAACAGAAATTAGGACATTGATATATACAGAGAGAGTAACACGACAAACATAGCCATCTACAACCCAAGGACACCAATCGTACTGAATGAGGGCAAAACCTGATGGCCTCATTTTAACTTGATTATCGTCCTAAAGACCCTATCTCCAAAGACTGTGGAGTATATTTGCAACTTGTTTGTATTGAAGGAAGAAAATTCAGTCCAAACTACTGACTCCTGTACCCGCCCAAAATTCATGTTCTTTTCTGCACGAAAAATGCATTCACTTCATGCAATCCCTTCCTAAACCTCATTCTAGCAGCAACTCTAAGTCCCAACTTTTATGTAAATAGCTTCGGAAACTGGTAAACTCTGAAGCCAGGCAACTTGGTTGCTTTCAAATACAACGGTGGAAAGGACACGTAAAGCTGTCACTGTTTTCAGGTGACACGATACCATACGTAGAGAATCCTAAAGAGGCTACCTGAAAACTAGTAGAGCTACTCAGTGAATTTGGTAAAGTAGCGGGATACAAAATTAATGCACAGAAATTGCTGGCATTCCTATACACTAATGATGAAAAATCTGAAAGTGAAATTAAGGAAACACTCCTAGTTACCACTGCAACCAAATGAATAAAATGTCCAGGACTAAAAATACCTAAGGAGACAAAAGACCTGTATGCAGAACATTATGAGACACTGATGAATGAAATTAAAAATGATACCCACAGATGGAGCGATATATCATGTTCTTCGATTGGAAGAATGAATATTGTGAAAATGACTCTACTCCCCAAAGCAATCTAGAGATTTAATGCAATCCCCATCAAACTACCACTGGCATTTCTTACAACACTCCAACCAAAAATTTAACAATTTGTATGCAAACACAGAAGACCCCGAATAGCCAAAGCAATCTTGAAAGCGAAAAATGGAGCTGGAGGAATCAGGCTCCCTGACTTCAGACGATACTGCAAAGCTACAGGAATCAAGACAGTATGGTAGTGGCACCAAAACAGACATATGGATCCATGGAACAGGCTAGAAAGCCCAGAGACAAACACACGCACATATGGTCACCTTATCTTTGATAAAGGGGGCAAGAATGTAGAGTGGAGAAAAGTCAGCCTCTTCAATAAGTGGTGTCGGGAAACCTGGACAGGTACCTGTACAAGGATGAAAGGAGAAGACTCCCTAACACCACACACAAAAATAAACTCCAAATGGACTGAAGACCTAAATGTAAGGCCAGACACTCTCAACCTCTTAGAGGAAAGCATAAGCAGAACGCTCTAGGAGAGAAATCACTGCACGATCCTTTTTGAACCACATGCTAGAAAAATGGAAATAAAAACAAAAATAAGCAAACAGGACCCAAGGGAACTTAAGAGCTTTTGCACGGCAAAGGAAACCATAAACAAGACGAAAAGACAACCCTTAGAATGGGAGAAAATATTTACAAATGAAGCAGCTGACAAAGGATTCCTCTCCAAAACTTACAGGCGGCCCATGCAGCCCAATAGCAAAAAAACAAACAAGCCAACCCAAAACTGGGCAGAAGACCTAAAGAGACAGTTCTCCAAAGAAGACATCCACGCTGCCCACAAACACACGAAAGAATGCTCAACCTCATTAACCGTTAGAGAAATGCAAATCAAAAGCACAATGAGATAGCATCTCACACCGGTCAGAGTGACCCTCATCAAAAAATCTAGAAACAATCAATGCTGGAGAGGGTGTGGAGAAAAGGGCACACTCTTGCACTGTTGGTGGGAAGGTAAATTGATACAGCCACTATGGAGAACTGTATGGAGGGTCCTTCAAAAACTAAGACGAGAACTACCATATGACGCAGGAATCCCACTACTGGGAATATACCCAGAGAGCACCGTAATTCAAAAAGACACACGCACCCCAATATTCATTTCAGCACTATTTACAACAGCCAGGTTATGGAAGCAACCCACGTGTCCATCGACAGACAAATGGATAAGAAGTTGTGGTACATATATACAATGGAATGTTACTCCGCCATTAAAAGGAACGAAACTGAGTCACTTGTTGAGACGTGGATGGATCTAGAGACTGTCATACAGAGTGAACTTAGCGAGAAAGAGAAAAACAAATGTCGTACATTAACGCATGTATGTGGAACCTAGACAAATGGTACAGACGAACTGGTTTGCAGGCAGAAGCTGAGACACAGATGTGGAGAACCGACGGACGGACACCAAGGGCGGAAAACCACAGTGGGGTGGGGATGGTGGTGTGCTGAATTGGGCAATGGGTGTGATAGTTATACACTGATGTGTATAAAATTGATGACTGCTTTTAAGAAATTAAAACTAAAAATAAAATTAAAGTTAAAAATATAGAGAAATGAAAACAATATGGAAGAAATGGATATGTTATACTTTGCTGGAGGGAATGTAGAATATGGCAAACAGTTTGCAAAATACCTTATCTTTCCTTCAACATTTACAGAGGTAGTTACCTCACGACCCCATAATTCCACTAGCGGGTATAACACAAGTGTTCTGGTCTGGGTTCCACAGAGAAACAGAAGCCACTAGCTGCCTGGGGCTGGGAGGGGAGGGAAGGGAGCAAGAGAGAGAGAGAGAGAGAGATTGAGATTGAGAGATTTTATTGAATTGGCCTAACGTGTTGTGGGGATTGGGAAGTCAAATTCTTCAGGGCAGTCTGACAGACTGGAGACCGAGGAAACAGCTGTGCATGCAGAATCGCGTTTTTCCTTGAAAGAGCAGTCTTTTCTGTTAAGGTCTTGTGGACTGATCAAAAGATAAAGCCTCATCCCACATGATGCAGGCTGCAGGTCTTTGCTAGGGCTGCCAGGAGAAAGTACCAAGGATTACCTGTCTTAACAGAAATTAGGACATTGATATATACAGAGAGAGTAACACGACAAACATAGCCATCTACAACCCAAGGACACCAATCGTACTGAATGAGGGCAAAACCTGATGGCCTCATTTTAACTTGATTATCGTCCTAAAGACCCTATCTCCAAAGACTGTGGAGTATATTTGCAACTTGTTTGTATTGAAGGAAGAAAATTCAGTCCAAACTACTGACTCCTGTACCCGCCCAAAATTCATGTTCTTTTCTGCACGAAAAATGCATTCACTTCATGCAATCCCTTCCTAAACCTCATTCTAGCAGCAACTCGAAGTCCCAACTTTTATGTAAATAGCTTCGGAAACTGGTAAACTCTGGAGCCAGGCAACTTGGTTGGTTTCAAATACAACGGTGGAAAGGACAAGTAAAGCTGTCACTGTTTTCAGGTGACACGATACCATACGTAGAGAATCCTAAAGAGGCTACCTGAAAACTAGTAGAGCTACTCAGTGAAATTGGTAAAGTAGCGGGATACAAAATTAATGCACAGAAATTGCTGGCATTCCTATACACTAATGATGAAAAATCTGAAAGTGAAATTAAGGAAACACTCCTAGTTACCACTGCAACCAAATGAATAAAATGTCCAGGACTAAAAATACCTAAGGAGACAAAAGACCTGTATGCAGAACTTTATGAGACACTGATGAATGAAATTAAAAATGATACCCACAGATGGAGCGATATATCATGTTCTTCGATTGGAAGAATGAATATTGTGAAAATGACTCTACTCCCCAAAGCAATCTAGAGATTTAATGCAATCCCCATCAAACTACCACTGGCATTTCTTACAACACTCCAACCAAAAATTTAACAATTTGTATGCAAACACAGAAGACCCCGAATAGCCAAAGCAATCTTGAAAGCGAAAAATGGAGCTGGAGGAATCAGGCTCCCTGACTTCAGACGATACTGCAAAGCTACAGGAATCAAGACAGTATGGTAGTGGCACCAAAACAGACATATGGATCCATGGAACAGGCTAGAAAGCCCAGAGATAAACACACGCACATATGGTCACCTTATCTTTGATAAACGGGGCAAGAATGTAGAGTGGAGAAAAGTCAGCCTCTTCAATAAGTGGTGTCGGGAAACCTGGACAGGTACCTGTACAAGGATGAAAGGAGAAGACTCCCTAACACCACACACAAAAATAAACTCCAAATGGACTGAAGACCTAAATGTAAGGCCAGACACTCTCAACCTCTTAGAGGAAAGCATAAGCAGAACGCTCTAGGAGAGAAATCACTGCACGATCCTTTTTGAACCACATGCTAGAAAAATGGAAATAAAAACAAAAATAAGCAAACGGGACCCAAGGGAACTTAAGAGCTTTTGCACGGCAAAGGAAACCATAAACAAGACGAAAAGACAACCCTTAGAATGGGAGAAAATATTTACAAATGAAGCAGCTGACAAAGGATTCCTCTCCAAAACTTACAGGCGGCCCATGCAGCCCAATAGCAAAAAAACAAACAAGCCAACCCAAAACTGGGCAGAAGACCTAAAGAGACAGTTCTCCAAAGAAGACATCCACGCTGCCCACAAACACACGAAAGAATGCTCAACCTCATTAACCATTAGAGAAATGCAAATCAAAAGCACAATGAGATAGCATCTCACACCGGTCAGAGTGGCCCTCATCAAAAAATCTAGAAACAATCAATGCTGGAGAGGGTGTGGAGAAAAGGGCACACTCTTGCACTGTTGGTGGGAAGGTAAATTGATACAGCCACTATGGAGAACTGTATGGAGGGTCCTTCAAAAACTAAGACGAGAACTACCATATGACGCAGGAATCCCACTACTGGGAATATACCCAGAGAGCACCGTAATTCAAAAAGACACACGCACCCCAATATTCATTTCAGCACTATTTACAACAGCCAGGTCATGGAAGCAACCCACGTGTCCATCGACAGACAAATGGATAAGAAGTTGTGGTACATATATACAATGGAATGTTACTCCGCCATTAAAAGGAACGAAACTGAGTCACTTGTTGAGACGTGGATGGATCTAGAGACTGTCATACAGAGTGAACTTAGCGAGAAAGAGAAAAACAAATGTCGTACATTAACGCATGTATATGGAACCTAGACAAATGGTACAGACGAACTGGTTTGCAGGCAGAAGCTGAGACACAGATGTGGAGAACCGACGGACGGACACCAAGGGGGGAAAACCACAGTGGGGTGGGGATGGTGCTGTGCTGAATTGGGCAATGGGTGTGATAGTTATACACTGATGTGTATAAAATTGATGACTGCTTTTAAGAAATTAAAACTAAAAATAAAATTAAAGTTAAAAATATAGAGAAATGAAAACAATATGGAAGAAATGGATATGTTATACTTTGCTGGAGGGAATGTAGAATATGGCAAACAGTTTGCAAAATACCTTATCTTTCCTTCAACATTTACAGAGGTAGTTACCTCACGACCCCATAATTCCACTAGCGGGTATAACACAAGTGTTCTGGTCTGGGTTCCACAGAGAAACAGAAGCCACTAGCTGCCTGGGGCTGGGAGGGGAGGGAAGGGAGCAAGAGAGAGAGAGAGAGAGAGATTGAGATTGAGAGATTTTATTGAATTGGCCTAACGTGTTGTGGGGATTGGGAAGTCAAATTCTTCAGGGCAGTCTGACAGACTGGAGACCGAGGAAACAGCTGTGCATGCAGAATCGCGTTTTTCCTTGAAAGAGCAGTCTTTTCTCTTAAGGTCTTGTGGACTGATCAAAAGATAAAGCCTCATCCCACATGATGCAGGCTGCAGGTCTTTGCTAGGGCTGCCAGGAGAAAGTACCAAGGATTACCTGTCTTAACAGAAATTAGGACATTGATATATACAGAGAGAGTAACACGACAAACATAGCCATCTACAACCCAAGGACACCAATCGTACTGAATGAGGGCAAAACCTGATGGCCTCATTTTAACTTGATTATCGTCCTAAAGACCCTATCTCCAAAGACTGTGGAGTATATTTGCAACTTGTTTGTATTGAAGGAAGAAAATTCAGTCCAAACTACTGACTCCTGTACCCGCCCAAAATTCATGTTCTTTTCTGCACGAAAAATGCATTCACTTCATGCAATCCCTTCCTAAACCTCATTCTAGCAGCAACTCTAAGTCCCAACTTTTATGTAAATAGCTTCGGAAACTGGTAAACTCTGGAGCCAGGCAACTTGGTTGCTTTCAAATACAACGGTGGAAAGGACAAGTAAAGCTGTCACTGTTTTCAGGTGACACGATACCATACGTAGAGAATCCTAAAGAGGCTACCTGAAAACTAGTAGAGCTACTCAGTGAATTTGGTAAAGTAGCGGGATACAAAATTAATGCACAGAAATTGCTGGCATTCCTATACACTAATGATGAAAAATCTGAAAGTGAAATTAAGGAAACACTCCTAGTTACCACTGCAACCAAATGAATAAAATGTCCAGGACTAAAAATACCTAAGGAGACAAAAGACCTGTATGCAGAACTTTATGAGACACTGATGAATGAAATTAAAAATGATACCCACAGATGGAGCGATATATCATGTTCTTCGATTGGAAGAATGAATATTGTGAAAATGACTCTACTCCCCAAAGCAATCTAGAGATTTAATGCAATCCCCATCAAACTACCACTGGCATTTCTTACAACACTCCAACCAAAAATTTAACAATTTGTAAGCAAACACAGAAGACCCCGAATAGCCAAAGCAATCTTGAAAGCGAAAAATGGAGCTGGAGGAATCAGGCTCCCTGACTTCAGACGATACTGCAAAGCTATAGGAATCAAGACAGTATGGTAGTGGCACCAAAACACACATATGGATCCATGGAACAGGCTAGAAAGCCCAGAGATAAACACACGCACATATGGTCACCTTATCTTTGATAAAGGGGGCAAGAATGTAGAGTGGAGAAAAGTCAGCCTCTTCAATAAGTGGTGTCGGGAAACCTGGACAGGTACCTGTACAAGGATGAAAGGAGAAGACTCCCTAACACCACACACAAAAATAAACTCCAAATGGACTGAAGACCTAAATGTAAGGCCAGACACTCTCAACCTCTTAGAGGAAAGCATAAGCAGAACGCTCTAGGAGAGAAATCACTGCACGATCCTTTTTGAACCACATGCTAGAAAAATGGAAATAAAAACAAAAATAAGCAAACGGGACCCAAGGGAACTTAAGAGCTTTTGCACGGCAAAGGAAACCATAAACAAGACGAAAAGACAACCCTTAGAATGGGAGAAAATATTTACAAATGAAGCAGCTGACAAAGGATTCCTCTCCAAAACTTACAGGCGGCCCATGCAGCCCAATAGCAAAAAAACAAACAAGCCAACCCAAAACTGGGCAGAAGACCTAAAGAGACAGTTCTCCAAAGAAGACATCCACGCTGCCCACAAACACACGAAAGAATGCTCAACCTCATTAACCATTAGAGAAATGCAAATCAAAAGCACAATGAGATAGCATCTCACACCGGTCAGAGTGGCCCTCATCAAAAAATCTAGAAACAATCAATGCTGGAGAGGGTGTGGAGAAAAGGGCACACTCTTGCACTGTTGGTGGGAAGGTAAATTGATACAGCCACTATGGAGAACTGTATGGAGGGTCCTTCAAAAACTAAGACGAGAACTACCATATGACGCAGGAATCCCACTACTGGGAATATACCCAGAGAGCACCGTAATTCAAAAAGACACACGCACCCCAATATTCATTTCAGCACTATTTACAACAGCCAGGTCATGGAAGCAACCCACGTGTCCATCGACAGACAAATGGATAAGAAGTTGTGGTACATATATACAATGGAATGTTACTCCGCCATTAAAAGGAACGAAACTGAGTCACTTGTTGAGACGTGGATGGATCTAGAGACTGTCATACAGAGTGAACTTAGCGAGAAAGAGAAAAACAAATGTCGTACATTAACGCATGTATGTGGAACCTAGACAAATGGTACAGACGAACTGGTTTGCAGGCAGAAGCTGAGACACAGATGTGGAGAACCGACGGACGGACACCAAGGGGGGAAAACCACAGTGGGGTGGGGATGGTGGTGTGCTGAATTGGGCAATGGGTGTGATAGTTATACACTGATGTGTATAAAATTGATGACTGCTTTTAAGAAATTAAAACTAAAAATAAAATTAAAGTTAAAAATATAGAGAAATGAAAACAATATGGAAGAAATGGATATGTTATACTTTGCTGGAGGGAATGTAGAATATGGCAAACAGTTTGCAAAATACCTTATCTTTCCTTCAACATTTACAGAGGTAGTTACCTCACGACCCCATAATTCCACTAGCGGGTATAACACAAGTGTTCTGGTCTGGGTTCCACAGAGAAACAGAAGCCACTAGCTGCGTGGGGCTGGGAGGGGAGGGAAGGGAGCAAGAGAGAGAGAGAGAGAGAGATTGAGATTGAGAGATTTTATTGAATTGGCCTAACGTGTTGTGGGGATTGGGAAGTCAAATTCTTCAGGGCAGTCTGACAGACTGGAGACCGAGGAAACAGCTGTGCATGCAGAATCGCGTTTTTCCTTGAAAGAGCAGTCTTTTCTCTTATGGTCTTGTGGACTGATCAAAAGATAAAGCCTCATCCCACATGATGCAGGCTGCAGGTCTTTGCTAGGGCTGCCAGGAGAAAGTACCAAGGATTACCTGTCTTAACAGAAATTAGGACATTGATATATACAGAGAGAGTAACACGACAAACATAGCCATCTACAACCCAAGGACACCAATCGTACTGAATGAGGGCAAAACCTGATGGCCTCATTTTAACTTGATTATCGTCCTAAAGACCCTATCTCCAAAGACTGTGGAGTATATTTGCAACTTGTTTGTATTGAAGGAAGAAAATTCAGTCCAAACTACTGACTCCTGTACCCGCCCAAAATTCATGTTCTTTTCTGCACGAAAAATGCATTCACTTCATGCAATCCCTTCCTAAACCTCATTCTAGCAGCAACTCTAAGTCCCAACTTTTATGTAAATAGCTTTGGAAACTGGTAAACTCTGGAGCCAGGCAACTTGGTTGCTTTCAAATACAACGGTGGAAAGGACAAGTAAAGCTGTCACTGTTTTCAGGTGACACGATACCATACGTAGAGAATCCTAAAGAGGCTACCTGAAAACTAGTAGAGCTACTCAGTGAATTTGGTAAAGTAGCGGGATACAAAATTAATGCACAGAAATTGCTGGCATTCCTATACACTAATGATGAAAAATCTGAAAGTGAAATTAAGGAAACACTCCTAGTTACCACTGCAACCAAATGAATAAAATGTCCAGGACTAAAAATACCTAAGGAGACAAAAGACCTGTATGCAGAACTTTATGAGACACTGATGAATGAAATTAAAAATGATACCCACAGATGGAGCGATATATCATGTTCTTCGATTGGAAGAATGAATATTGTGAAAATGACTCTACTCCCCAAAGCAATCTAGAGATTTAATGCAATCCCCATCAAACTACCACTGGCATTTCTTACAACACTCCAACCAAAAATTTAACAATTTGTATGCAAACACAGAAGACCCCGAATAGCCAAAGCAATCTTGAAAGCGAAAAATGGAGCTGGAGGACTCAGGCTCCCTGACTTCAGACGATACTGCAAAGCTACAGGAATCAAGACAGTATGGTAGTGGCACCAAAACAGACATATGGATCCATGGAACAGGCTAGAAAGCCCAGAGATAAACACACGCACATATGGTCACCTTATCTTTGATAAAGGGGGCAAGAATGTAGAGTGGAGAAAAGTCAGCCTCTTCAATAAGTGGTGTCGGGAAACCTGGACAGGTACCTGTACAAGGATGAAAGGAGAAGACTCCCTAACACCACACACAAAAATAAACTCCAAATGGACTGAAGACCTAAATGTAAGGCCAGACACTCTCAACCTCTTAGAGGAAAGCATAAGCAGAACGCTCTATGAGAGAAATCACTGCACGATCCTTTTTGAACCACATGCTAGAAAAATGGAAATAAAAACAAAAATAAGCAAACGGGACCCAAGGTAACTTAGGAGCTTTTGCACGGCAAAGGAAACCATAAACAAGACGAAAAGACAACCCTTAGAATGGGAGAAAATATTTACAAATGAAGCAGCTGACAAAGGATTCCTCTCCAAAACTTACAGGCGGCCCATGCAGCCCAATAGCAAAAAAACAAACAAGCCAACCCAAAACTGGGCAGAAGACCTAAAGAGACAGTTCTCCAAAGAAGACATCCACGCTGCCCACAAACACACGAAAGAATGCTCAACCTCATTAACCATTAGAGAAATGCAAATCAAAAGCACAATGAGATAGCATCTCACACCGGTCAGAGTGGCCCTCATCAAAAAATCTAGAAACAATCAATGCTGGAGAGGGTGTGGAGAAAAGGGCACACTCTTGCACTGTTGGTGGGAAGGTAAATTGATACAGCCACTATGGAGAACTGTATGGAGGGTCCTTCAAAAACTAAGACGAGAACTACCATATGACGCAGGAATCCCACTACTGGGAATATACCCAGAGAGCACCGTAATTCAAAAAGACACACGCACCCCAATATTCATTTCAGCACTATTTACAACAGCCAGGTCATGGAAGCAACCCACGTGTCCATCGACAGACAAATGGATAAGAAGTTGTGGTACATATATACAATGGAATGTTACTCCGCCATTAAAAGGAACGAAACTGAGTCACTTGTTGAGACGTGGATGGATCTAGAGACTGTCATACAGAGTGAACTTAGCGAGAAAGAGAAAAACAAATGTCGTACATTAACGCATGTATGTGGAACCTAGACAAATGGTACAGACGAACTGGTTTGCAGGCAGAAGCTGAGACACAGATGTGGAGAACCGACGGACGGACACCAAGGGGGGAAAACCGCAGTGGGGTGGGGATGGTGGTGTGCTGAATTGGGCAATGGGTGTGATAGTTATACACTGATGTGTATAAAATTGATGACTGCTTTTAAGAAATTAAAACTAAAAATAAAATTAAAGTTAAAAATATAGAGAAATGAAAACAATATGGAAGAAATGGATATGTTATACTTTGCTGGAGGGAATGTAGAATATGGCAAACAGTTTGCAAAATACCTTATCTTTCCTTCAACATTTACAGAGGTAGTTACCTCACGACCCCATAATTCCACTAGCGGGTATAACACAAGTGTTCTGGTCTGGGTTCCACAGAGAAACAGAAGCCACTAGCTGCCTGGGGCTGGGAGGGGAGGGAAGGGAGCAAGAGAGAGAGAGAGAGAGAGATTGAGATTGAGAGATTTTATTGAATTGGCCTAACGTGTTGTGGGGATTGGGAAGTCAAATTCTTCAGGGCAGTCTGACAGACTGGAGACCGAGGAAACAGCTGTGCATGCAGAATCGCGTTTTTCCTTGAAAGAGCAGTCTTTTCTCTTAAGGTCTTGTGGACTGATCAAAAGATAAAGCCTCATCCCACATGATGCAGGCTGCAGGTCTTTGCTAGGGCTGCCAGGAGAAAGTACCAAGGATTACCTGTCTTAACAGAAATTAGGACATTGATATATACAGAGAGAGTAACACGACAAACATAGCCATCTACAACCCAAGGACACCAATCGTACTGAATGAGGGCAAAACCTGATGGCCTCATTTTAACTTGATTATCGTCCTAAAGACCCTATCTCCAAAGACTGTGGAGTATATTTGCAACTTGTTTGTATTGAAGGAAGAAAATTCAGTCCAAACTACTGACTCCTGTACCCGCCCAAAATTCATGTTCTTTTCTGCACGAAAAATGCATTCACTTCATGCAATCCCTTCCTAAACCTCATTCTAGCAGCAACTCTAAGTCCCAACTTTTATGTAAATAGCTTCGGAAACTGGTAAACTCTGGAGCCAGGCAACTTGGTTGCTTTCAAATACAACGGTGGAAAGGACAAGTAAAGCTGTCACTGTTTTCAGGTGACACGATAACATACGTAGAGAATCCTAAAGAGGCTACCTGAAAACTAGTAGAGCTACTCAGTGAATTTGGTAAAGTAGCGGGATACAAAAGTAATGCAGAGAAATTGCTGGCATTCCTATACACTAATGATGAAAAATCTGAAAGTGAAATTAAGGAAACACTCCTAGTTACCACTGCAACCAAATGAATAAAATGTCCAGGACTAAAAATACCTAAGGAGACAAAAGACCTGTATGCAGAACTTTATGAGACACTGATGAATGAAATTAAAAATGATACCCACAGATGGAGCGATATATCATGTTCTTCAATTGGAAGAATGAATATTGTGAAAATGACTCTACTCCCCAAAGCAATCTAGAGATTTAATGCAATCCCCATCAAACTACCACTGGCATTTCTTACAACACTCCAACCAAAAATTTAACAATTTGTATGCAAACACAGAAGACCCCGAATAGCCAAAGCAATCTTGAAAGCGAAAAATGGAGCTGGAGGAATCAGGCTCCCTGACTTCAGACGATACTGCAAAGCTACAGGAATCAAGACAGTATGGTAGTGGCACCAAAACAGACATATGGATCCATGGAACAGGCTAGAAAGCCCAGAGATAAACACACGCACATATGGTCACCTTATCTTTGATAAA
This sequence comes from Eubalaena glacialis, assembly GCF_028564815.1. NCBI lineage: Eukaryota > Metazoa > Chordata > Mammalia > Artiodactyla > Balaenidae > Eubalaena > Eubalaena glacialis. The sequence continues at coordinate 246,470 of NW_026871152.1, forward strand.
GGGGGCAAGAATGTAGAGTGGAGAAAAGTCAGCCTCTTCAATAAGTGGTGTCGGGAAACCTGGACAGGTACCTGTACAAGGATGAAAGGAGAAGACTCCCTAACACCACACACAAAAATAAACTCCAAATGGACTGAAGACCTAAATGTAAGGCCAGACACTCTCAACCTCTTAGAGGAAAGCATAAGCAGAACGCTCTAGGAGAGAAATCACTGCACGATCCTTTTTGAACCACATGCTAGAAAAATGGAAATAAAAACAAAAATAAGCAAACGGGACCCAAGGGAACTTAAGAGCTTTTGCACGGCAAAGGAAACCATAAACAAGACGAAAAGACAACCCTTAGAATGGGAGAAAATATTTACAAATGAAGCAGCTGACAAAGGATTCCTCTCCAAAACTTACAGGCGGCCCATGCAGCCCAATAGCAAAAAAACAAACAAGCCAACCCAAAACTGGGCAGAAGACCTAAAGAGACAGTTCTCCAAAGAAGACATCCACGCTGCCCACAAACACACGAAAGAATGCTCAACCTCATTAACCATTAGAGAAATGCAAATCAAAAGCACAATGAGATAGCATCTCACACCGGTCAGAGTGGCCCTCATCAAAAAATCTAGAAACAATCAATGCTGGAGAGGGTGTGGAGAAAAGGGCACACTCTTGCACTGTTGGTGGGAAGGTAAATTGATACAGCCACTATGGAGAACTGTATGGAGGGTCCTTCAAAAACTAAGACGAGAACTACCATATGACGCAGGAATCCCACTACTGGGAATATACCCAGAGAGCACCGTAATTCAAAAAGACACACGCACCCCAATATTCATTTCAGCACTATTTACAACAGCCAGGTCATGGAAGCAACCCACGTGTCCATCGACAGACAAATGGATAAGAAGTTGTGGTACATATATACAATGGAATGTTACTCCGCCATTAAAAGGAACGAAACTGAGTCACTTGTTGAGACGTGGATGGATCTAGAGACTGTCATACAGAGTGAACTTAGCGAGAAAGAGAAAAACAAATGTCGTACATTAACGCATGTATGTGGAACCTAGACAAATGGTACAGACGAACTGGTTTGCAGGCAGAAGCTGAGACACAGATGTGGAGAACCGACGGACGGACACCAAGGGGGGAAAACCACAGTGGGGTGGGGATGGTGGTGTGCTGAATTGGGCAATGGGTGTGATAGTTATACACTGATGTGTATAAAATTGATGACTGCTTTTAAGAAATTAAAACTAAAAATAAAATTAAAGTTAAAAATATAGAGAAATGAAAACAATACGGAAGAAATGGATATGTTATACTTTGCTGGAGGGAATGTAGAATATGGCAAACAGTTTGCAAAATACCTTATCTTTCCTTCAACATTTACAGAGGTAGTTACCTCACGACCCCATAATTCCACTAGCGGGTATAACACAAGTGTTCTGGTCTGGGTTCCACAGAGAAACAGAAGCCACTAGCTGCCTGGGGCTGGGAGGGGAGGGAAGGGAGCAAGAGAGAGAGAGAGAGAGAGATTGAGATTGAGAGATTTTATTGAATTGGCCTAACGTGTTGTGGGGACTGGGAAGTCAAATTCTTCAGGGCAGTCTGACAGACTGGAGACCGAGGAAAGAGCTGTGCATGCAGAATCGCGTTTTTCCTTGAAAGAGCAGTCTTTCCTCTTAAGGTCTTGTGGACTGATCAAAAGATAAAGCCTCATCCCACATGATGCAGGCTGCAGGTCTTTGCTAGGGCTGCCAGGAGAAAGTACCAAGGATTACCTGTCTTAACAGAAATTAGGACATTGATATATACAGAGAGAGTAACACGACAAACATAGCCATCTACAACCCAAGGACACCAATCGTACTGAATGAGGGCAAAACCTGATGGCCTCATTTTAACTTGATCATCGTCCTAAAGACCCTATCTCCAAAGACTGTGCAGTATATTTGCAACTTGTTTGTACTGAAGGAAGAAAATTCAGTCCAAACTACTGACTCCTGTAACCGCCCAAAATTCATGTTCTTTTCTGCACGAAAAATGCATTCACTTCATGCAATCCCTTCCTAAACCTCATTCTAGCAGCAACTCGAAGTCCCAACTTTTATGTAAATAGCTTCGGAAACTGGTAAACTCTGGAGCCAGGCAACTTGGTTGCTTTCAAATACAACGGTGGAAAGGACAAGTAAAGCTGTCACTGTTTTCAGGTGACACGATACCATACGTAGAGAATCCTAAAGAGGCTACCTGAAAACTAGTAGAGCTACTCAGTGAATTTGGTAAAGTAGCGGGATACAAAATTAATGCACAGAAATTGCTGGCATTCCTATACACTAATGATGAAAAATCTGAAAGTGAAATTAAGGAAACACTCCTAGTTACCACTGCAACCAAATGAATAAAATGTCCAGGACTAAAAATACCTAAGGAGACAAAAGACCTGTATGCAGAACATTATGAGACACTGATGAATGAAATTAAAAATGATACCCACAGATGGAGCGATATATCATGTTCTTCGATTGGAAGAATGAATATTGTGAAAATGACTCTACTCCCCAAAGCAATCTAGAGATTTAATGCAATCCCCATCAAACTACCACTGGCATTTCTTACAACACTCCAACCAAAAATTTAACAATTTGTATGCAAACACAGAAGACCCCGAATAGCCAAAGCAATCTTGAAAGCGAAAAATGGAGCTGGAGGAATCAGGCTCCCTGACTTCAGACGATACTGCAAAGCTACAGGAATCAAGACAGTATGGTAGTGGCACCAAAACAGACATATGGATCCATGGAACAGGCTAGAAAGCCCAGAGATAAACACACGCACATATGGTCACCTTATCTTTGATAAAGGGGGCAAGAATGTAGAGTGGAGAAAAGTCAGCCTCTTCAATAAGTGGTGTCGGGAAACCTGGACAGGTACCTGTACAAGGATGAAAGGAGAAGACTCCCTAACACCACACACAAAAATAAACTCCAAATGGACTGAAGACCTAAATGTAAGGCCAGACACTCTCAACCTCTTAGAGGAAAGCATAAGCAGAACGCTCTAGGAGAGAAATCACTGCACGATCCTTTTTGAACCACATGCTAGAAAAATGGAAATAAAAACAAAAATAAGCAAACGGGACCCAAGGGAACTTAAGAGCTTTTGCACGGCCAAGGAAACCATAAACAAGACGAAAAGACAACCCTTAGAATGGGAGAAAATATTTACAAATGAAGCAGCTGACAAAGGATTCCTCTCCAAAACTTACAGGCGGCCCATGCAGCCCAATAGCAAAAAAACAAACAAGCCAACCCAAAACTGGGCAGAAGACCTAAAGAGACAGTTCTCCAAAGAAGACATCCACGCTGCCCACAAACACACGAAAGAATGCTCAACCTCATTAACCATTAGAGAAATGCAAATCAAAAGCACAATGAGATAGCATCTCACACCGGTCAGAGTGGCCCTCATCAAAAAACCTAGAAACAATCAATGCTGGAGAGGGTGTGGAGAAAAGGGAACACTCTTGCACTGTTGGTGGGAAGGTAAATTGATACAGCCACTATGGAGAACTGTATGGAGGGTCCTTCAAAAACTAAGACGAGAACTACCATATGACGCAGGAATCCCACTACTGGGAATATACCCAGAGAGCACCGTAATTCAAAAAGACACACGCACCCCAATATTCATTTCAGCACTATTTACAACAGCCAGGTCATGGAAGCAACCCACGTGTCCATCGACAGACAAATGGATAAGAAGTTGTGGTACATATATACAATGGAATGTTACTCCGCCATTAAAAGGAACGAAACTGAGTCACTTGTTGAGACGTGGATGGATCTAGAGACTGTCATACAGAGTGAACTTAGCGAGAAAGAGAAAAACAAATGTCGTACATTAACGCATGTATGTGGAACCTAGACAAATGGTACAGACGAACTGGTTTGCAGGCAGAAGCTGAGACACAGATGTGGAGAACCGACGGACGGACACCAAGGGGGGAAAACCGCAGTGGGGTGGGGATGGTGGTGTGCTGAATTGGGCAATGGGTGTGATAGTTATACACTGATGTGTATAAAATTGATGACTGCTTTTAAGAAATTAAAACTAAAAATAAAATTAAAGTTAAAAATATAGAGAAATGAAAACAATATGGAAGAAATGGATATGTTATACTTTGCTGGAGGGAATGTAGAATATGGCAAACAGTTTGCAAAATACCTTATCTTTCCTTCAACATTTACAGAGGTAGTTACCTCACGACCCCATAATTCCACTAGCGGGTATAACACAAGTGTTCTGGTCTGGGTTCCACAGAGAAACAGAACCCACTAGCTGCCTGGGGCTGGGAGGGGAGGGAAGGGAGCAAGAGAGAGAGAGAGAGAGAGATTGAGATTGAGAGATTTTATTGAATTGGCCTAACGTGTTGTGGGGACTGGGAAGTCAAATTCTTCAGGGCAGTCTGACAGACTGGAGACCGAGGAAAGAGCTGTGCATGCAGAATCGCGTTTTTCCTTGAAAGAGCAGTCTTTCCTCTTAAGGTCTTGTGGACTGATCAAAAGATAAAGCCTCATCCCACATGATGCAGGCTGCAGGTCTTTGCTAGGGCTGCCAGGAGAAAGTACCAAGGATTACCTGTCTTAACAGAAATTAGGACATTGATATATACAGAGAGAGTAACACGACAAACATAGCCATCTACAACCCAAGGACACCAATCGTACTGAATGAGGGCAAAACCTGATGGCCTCATTTTAACTTGATCATCGTCCTAAAGACCCTATCTCCAAAGACTGTGCAGTATATTTGCAACTTGTTTGTACTGAAGGAAGAAAATTCAGTCCAAACTACTGACTCCTGTAACCGCCCAAAATTCATGTTCTTTTCTGCACGAAAAATGCATTCACTTCATGCAATCCCTTCCTAAACCTCATTCTAGCAGCAACTCGAAGTCCCAACTTTTATGTAAATAGCTTCGGAAACTGGTAAACTCTGGAGCCAGGCAACTTGGTTGCTTTCAAATACAACGGTGGAAAGGACAAGTAAAGCTGTCACTGTTTTCAGGTGACACGATAACATACGTAGAGAATCCTAAAGAGGCTACCTGAAAACTAGTAGAGCTACTCAGTGAATTTGGTAAAGTAGCGGGATACAAAATTAATGCACAGAAATTGCTGGCATTCCTATACACTAATGATGAAAAATCTGAAAGTGAAATTAAGGAAACACTCCTAGTTACCACTGCAACCAAATGAATAAAATGTCCAGGACTAAAAATACCTAAGGAGACAAAAGACCTGTATGCAGAACATTATGAGACACTGATGAATGAAATTAAAAATGATACCCACAGATGGAGCGATATATCATGTTCTTCGATTGGAAGAATGAATATTGTGAAAATGACTCTACTCCCCAAAGCAATCTAGAGATTTAATGCAATCCCCATCAAACTACCACTGGCATTTCTTACAACACTCCAACCAAAAATTTAACAATTTGTATGCAAACACAGAAGACCCCGAATAGCCAAAGCAATCTTGAAAGCGAAAAATGGAGCTGGAGGAATCAGGCTCCCTGACTTCAGACGATACTGCAAAGCTACAGGAATCAAGACAGTATGGTAGTGGCACCAAAACAGACATATGGATCCATGGAACAGGCTAGAAAGCCCAGAGATAAACACACGCACATATGGTCACCTTATCTTTGATAAAGGGGGCAAGAATGTAGAGTGGAGAAAAGTCAGCCTCTTCAATAAGTGGTGTCGGGAAACCTGGACAGGTACCTGTACAAGGATGAAAGGAGAAGACTCCCTAACACCACACACAAAAATAAACTCCAAATGGACTGAAGACCTAAATGTAAGGCCAGACACTCTCAACCTCTTAGAGGAAAGCATAAGCAGAACGCTCTAGGAGAGAAATCACTGCACGATCCTTTTTGAACCACATGCTAGAAAAATGGAAATAAAAACAAAAATAAGCAAACGGGACCCAAGGGAACTTAAGAGCTTTTGCACGGCAAAGGAAACCATAAACAAGACGAAAAGACAACCCTTAGAATGGGAGAAAATATTTACAAATGAAGCAGCTGACAAAGGATTCCTCTCCAAAACTTACAGGCGGCCCATGCAGCTCAATAGCAAAAAAACAAACAAGCCAACCCAAAACTGGGCAGAAGACCTAAAGAGACAGTTCTCCAAAGAAGACATCCACGCTGCCCACAAACACACGAAAGAATGCTCAACCTCATTAACCATTAGAGAAATGCAAATCAAAAGCACAATGAGATAGCATCTCACACAGGTCAGAGTGGCCCTCATCAAAAAATCTAGAAACAATCAATGCTGGAGAGGGTGTGGAGAAAAGGGCACACTCTTGCACTGTTGGTGGGAAGGTAAATTGATACAGCCACTATGGAGAACTGTATGGAGGGTCCTTCAAAAACTAAGACGAGAACTACCATATGACGCAGGAATCCCACTACTGGGAATATACCCAGAGAGCACCGTAATTCAAAAAGACACACGCACCCCAATATTCATTTCAGCACTATTTACAACAGCCAGGTCATGGAAGCAACCCACGTGTCCATCGACAGACAAATGGATAAGAAGTTGCGGTACATATATACAATGGAATGTTACTCCGCCATTAAAAGGAACGAAACTGAGTCACTTGTTGAGACGTGGATGGATCTAGAGACTGTCATACAGAGTGAACTTAGCGAGAAAGAGAAAAACAAATGTCGTACATTAACGCATGTATGTGGAACCTAGACAAATGGTACAGACGAACTGGTTTGCAGGCAGAAGTTGAGACACAGAAGTGGAGAACCGACGGATGGACACCAAGGGGGGAAAACCACAGTGGGGTGGGGATGGTGGTGTGCTGAATTGGGCAATGGGTGTGATAGTTATACACTGATGTGTATAAAATTGATGACTGCTTTTAAGAAATTAAAACTAAAAATAAAATTAAAGTTAAAAATATAGAGAAATGAAAACAATACGGAAGAAATGGATATGTTATACTTTGCTGGAGGGAATGTAGAATATGGCAAACAGTTTGCAAAATACCTTATCTTTCCTTCAACATTTACAGAGGTAGTTACCTCACGACCCCATAATTCCACTAGCGGGTATAACACAAGTGTTCTGGTCTGGGTTCCACAGAGAAACAGAAGCCACTAGCTGCCTGGGGCTGGGAGGGGAGGGAAGGGAGCAAGAGAGAGAGAGAGAGAGATTGAGATTGAGAGATTTTATTGAATTGGCCTAACGTGTGGTGGGGACTGGGAAGTCAAATTCTTCAGGGCAGTCTGACAGACTGGAGACCGAGGAAACAGCTGTGCATGCAGAATCGCGTTTTTCCTTGAAAGAGCAGTCTTTTCTCTTAAGGTCTTGTGGACTGATCAAAAGATAAAGCCTCATCCCACATGATGCAGGCTGCAGGTCTTTGCTAGGGCTGCCAGGAGAAAGTACCAAGGATTACCTGTCTTAACAGAAATTAGGACATTGATATATACAGAGAGAGTAACACGACAAACATAGCCATCTACAACCCAAGGACACCAATCGTACTGAATGAGGGCAAAACCTGATGGCCTCATTTTAACTTGATCATCGTCCTAAAGACCCTATCTCCAAAGACTGTGCAGTATATTTGCAACTTGTTTGTACTGAAGGAAGAAAATTCAGTCCAAACTACTGACTCCTGTAACCGCCCAAAATTCATGTTCTTTTCTGCACGAAAAATGCATTCACTTCATGCAATCCCTTCCTAAACCTCATTCTAGCAGCAACTCGAAGTCCCAACTTTTATGTAAATAGCTTCGGAAACTGGTAAACTCTGGAGCCAGGCAACTTGGTTGCTTTCAAATACAACGGTGGAAAGGACAAGTAAAGCTGTCACTGTTTTCAGGTGACACGATACCATACGTAGAGAATCCTAAAGAGGCTACCTGAAAACTAGTAGAGCTACTCAGTGAATTTGGTAAAGTAGCGGGATACAAAATTAATGCACAGAAATTGCTGGCATTCCTATACACTAATGATGAAAAATCTGAAAGTGAAATTAAGGAAACACTCCTAGTTACCACTGCAACTAAATGAATAAAATGTCCAGGACTAAAAATACCTAAGGAGACAAAAGACCTGTATGCAGAACATTATGAGACACTGATGAATGAAATTAAAAATGATACCCACAGATGGAGCGATATATCATGTTCTTCGATTGGAAGAATGAATATTGTGAAAATGACTCTACTCCCCAAAGCAATCTAGAGATTTAATGCAATCCCCATCAAACTACCACTGGCATTTCTTACAACACTCCAACCAAAAATTTAACAATTTGTATGCAAACACAGAAGACCCCGAATAGCCAAAGCAATCTTGAAAGCGAAAAATGGAGCTGGAGGAATCAGGCTCCCTGACTTCAGACGAAACTGCAAAGCTACAGGAATCAAGACAGTATGGTAGTGGCACCAAAACAGACATATGGATCCATGGAACAGGCTAGAAAGCCCAGAGATAAACACACGCACATATGGTCACCTTATCTTTGATAAAGGGGGCAAGAATGTAGAGTGGAGAAAAGTCAGCCTCTTCAATAAGTGGTGTCGGGAAACCTGGACAGGTACCTGTACAAGGATGAAAGGAGAAGACTCCCTAACACCACACACAAAAATAAACTCCAAATGGACTGAAGACCTAAATGTAAGGCCAGACACTCTCAACCTCTTAGAGGAAAGCATAAGCAGAACGCTCCAGGAGAGAAATCACTGCACGATCCTTTTTGAACCACATGCTAGAAAAATGGAAATAAAAACAAAAATAAGCAAACGGGACCCAAGGGAACTTAAGAGCTTTTGCACGGCCAAGGAAACCATAAACAAGACGAAAAGACAACCCTTAGAATGGGAGAAAATATTTACAAATGAAGCAGCTGACAAAGGATTCCTCTCCAAAACTTACAGGCGGCCCATGCAGCTCAATAGCAAAAAAACAAACAAGCCAACCCAAAACTGGGCAGAAGACCTAAAGAGACAGTTCTCCAAAGAAGACATCCACGCTGCCCACAAACACACGAAAGAATGCTCAACCTCATTAACCATTAGAGAAATGCAAATCAAAAGCACAATGAGATAGCATCTCACACCGGTCAGAGTGGCCCTCATCAAAAAATCTAGAAACAATCAATGCTGGAAAGGGTGTGGAGAAAAGGGCACACTCTTGCACTGTTGGTGGGAAGGTAAATTGATACAGCCACTATGGAGAACTGTATGGAGGGTCCTTCAAAAACTAAGACGAGAACTACCATATGACGCAGGAATCCCACTACTGGGAATATACCCAGAGAACACCGTAATTCAAAAAGACACACGCACCCCAATATTCATTTCAGCACTATTTACAACAGCCAGGTCATGGAAGCAACCCACGTGTCCATCGACAGACAAATGGATAAGAAGTTGTGGTACATATATACAATGGAATGTTACTCCGCCATTAAAAGGAACGAAACTGAGTCACTTGTTGAGACGTGGATGGATCTAGAGACTGTCATACAGAGTGAACTTAGCGAGAAAGAGAAAAACAAATGTCGTACATTAACGCATGTATGTGGAACCTAGACAAATGGTACAGACGAACTGGTTTGCAGGCAGAAGTTGAGACACAGAAGTGGAGAACCGACGGATGGACACCAAGGGGGGAAAACCACAGTGGGGTGGGGATGGTGGTGTGCTGAATTGGGCAATGGGTGTGATAGTTATACACTGATGTGTATAAAATTGATGACTGCTTTTAAGAAATTAAAACTAAAAATAAAATTAAAGTTAAAAATATAGAGAAATGAAAACAATACGGAAGAAATGGATATGTTATACTTTGCTGGAGGGAATGTAGAATATGGCAAACAGTTTGCAAAATACCTTATCTTTCCTTCAACATTTACAGAGGTAGTTACCTCACGACCCCATAATTCCACTAGCGGGTATAACACAAGTGTTCTGGTCTGGGTTCCACAGAGAAACAGAAGCCACTAGCTGCCTGGGGCTGGGAGGGGAGGGAAGGGAGCAAGAGAGAGAGAGAGAGAGATTGAGATTGAGAGATTTTATTGAATTGGCCTAACGTGTTGTGGGGACTGGGAAGTCAAATTCTTCAGGGCAGTCTGACAGACTGGAGACCGAGGAAAGAGCTGTGCATGCAGAATCGCGTTTTTCCTTGAAAGAGCAGTCTTTTCTCTTAAGGTCTTGTGGACTGATCAAAAGATAAAGCCTCATCCCACATGATGCAGGCTGCAGGTCTTTGCTAGGGCTGCCAGGAGAAAGTACCAAGGATTACCTGTCTTAACAGAAATTAGGACATTGATATATACAAAGAGAGTAACACGACAAACATAGCCATCTACAACCCAAGGACACCAATCGTACTGAATGAGGGCAAAACCTGATGGCCTCATTTTAACTTGATCATCGTCCTAAAGACCCTATCTCCAAAGACTGTGCAGTATATTTGCAACTTGTTTGTACTGAAGGAAGAAAATTCAGTCCAAACTACTGACTCCTCTAACCGCCCAAAATTCATGTTCTTTTCTGCACGAACAATGCATTCACTTCATGCAATCCCTTCCTAAACCTCATTCTAGCAGCAACTCGAAGTCCCAACTTTTATGTAAATAGCTTCGGAAACTGGTAAACTCTGGAGCCAGGCAACTTGGTTGCTTTCAAATACAACGGTGGAAAGGACAAGTAAAGCTGTCACTGTTTTCAGGTGACACGATAACATACGTAGAGAATCCTAAAGAGGCTACCTGAAAACTAGTAGAGCTACTCAGTGAATTTGGTAAAGTAGCGGGATACAAAATTAATGCACAGAAATTGCTGGCATTCCTATACACTAATGATGAAAAATCTGAAAGTGAACTGAAGGAAACACTCCTAGTTACCACTGCAACCAAATGAATAAAATGTCCAGGACTAAAAATACCTAAGGAGACAAAAGACCTGTATGCAGAACATTATGAGACACTGATGAATGAAATTAAAAATGATACCCACAGATGGAGCGATATATCATGTCCTTCGATTGGAAGAATGAATATTGTGAAAATGACTCTACTCCCCAAAGCAATCTAGAGATTTAATGCAATCCCCATCAAACTACCACTGGCATTTCTTACAACACTCCAACCAAAAATTTAACAATTTGTATGCAAACACAGAAGACCCCGAATAGCCAAAGCAATCTTGAAAGCGAAAAATGGAGCTGGAGGAATCAGGCTCCCTGACTTCAGACGATACTGCAAAGCTACAGGAATCAAGACAGTATGGTAGTGGCACCAAAACAGACATATGGATCCATGGAACAGGCTAGAAAGCCCAGAGATAAACACACGCACATATGGTCACCTTATCTTTGATAAAGGGGGCAAGAATGTAGAGTGGAGAAAAGTCAGCCTCTTCAATAAGTGGTGTCGGGAAACCTGGACAGGTACCTGTACAAGGATGAAAGGAGAAGACTCCCTAACACCACACACAAAAATAAACTCCAAATGGACTGAAGACCTAAATGTAAGGCCAGACACTCTCAACCTCTTAGAGGAAAGCATAAGCAGAACGCTCCAGGAGAGAAATCACTGCACGATCCTTTTTGAACCACATGCTAGAAAAATGGAAATAAAAACAAAAATAAGCAAACGGGACCCAAGGGAACTTAAGAGCTTTTGCACGGCAAAGGAAACCATAAACAAGACGAAAAGACAACCCTTAGAATGGGAGAAAATATTTACAAATGAAGCAGCTGACAAAGGATTCCTCTCCAAAACTTACAGGCGGCCCATGCAGCTCAATAGCAAAAAAACAAACAAGCCAACCCAAAACTGGGCAGAAGACCTAAAGAGACAGTTCTCCAAAGAAGACATCCACGCTGCCCACAAACACACGAAAGAATGCTCAACCTCATTAACCATTAGAGAAATGCAAATCAAAAGCACAATGAGATAGCATCTCACACCGGTCAGAGTGGCCCTCATCAAAAAATCTAGAAACAATCAATGCTGGAGAGGGTGTGGAGAAAAGGGCACACTCTTGCACTGTTGGTGGGAAGGTAAATTGATACAGCCACTATGGAGAACTGTATGGAGGGTCCTTCAAAAACTAAGACGAGAACTACCATATGACGCAGGAATCCCACTACTGGGAATATACCCAGAGAACACCGTAATTCAAAAAGACACACGCACCCCAATATTCATTTCAGCACTATTTACAACAGCCAGGTCATGGAAGCAACCCACGTGTCCATCGACAGACAAATGGATAAGAAGTTGTGGTATATATATACAATGGAATATTACTCCGCCATTAAAAGGAACGAAACTGAGTCACTTGTTGAGACGTGGATGGATCTAGAGACTGTCATACAGAGTGAACTTAGCGAGAAAGAGAAAAACAAATGTCGTACATTAACGCATGTATGTGGAACCTAGACAAATGGTACAGACGAACTGGTTTGCAGGCAGAAGTTGAGACACAGAAGTGGAGAACCGACGGATGGACACCAAGGGGGGAAAACCACAGTGGGGTGGGGATGGTGGTGTGCTGAATTGGGCAATGGGTGTGATAGTTATACACTGATGTGTATAAAATTGATGACTGCTTTTAAGAAATTAAAACTAAAAATAAAATTAAAGTTAAAAATATAGAGAAATGAAAACAATACGGAAGAAATGGATATGTTATACTTTGCTGGAGGGAATGTAGAATATGGCAAACAGTTTGCAAAATACCTTATCTTTCCTTCAACATTTACAGAGGTAGTTACCTCACGACCCCATAATTCCACTAGCGGGTATAACACAAGTGTTCTGGTCTGGGTTCCACAGAGAAACAGAAGCCACTAGCTGCCTGGGGCTGGGAGGGGAGGGAAGGGAGCAAGAGAGAGAGAGAGAGAGATTGAGATTGAGAGATTTTATTGAATTGGCCTAACGTGTTGTGGGGACTGGGAAGTCAAATTCTTCAGGGCAGTCTGACAGACTGGAGACCGAGGAAAGAGCTGTGCATGCAGAATCGCGTTTTTCCTTGAAAGAGCAGTCTTTTCTCTTAAGGTCTTGTGGACTGATCAAAAGATAAAGCCTCATCCCACATGATGCAGGCTGCAGGTCTTTGCTAGGGCTGCCAGGAGAAAGTACCAAGGATTACCTGTCTTAACAGAAATTAGGACATTGATATATACAGAGAGAGTAACACGACAAACATAGCCATCTACAACCCAAGGACACCAATCGTACTGAATGAGGGCAAAACCTGATGGCCTCATTTTAACTTGATCATCGTCCTAAAGACCCTATCTCCAAAGACTGTGCAGTATATTTGCAACTTGTTTGTACTGAAGGAAGAAAATTCAGTCCAAACTACTGACTGCTGTAACCGCCCAAAATTCATGTTCTTTTCTGCACGAAAAATGCATTCACTTCATGCAATCCCTTCCTAAACCTCATTCTAGCAGCAACTCGAAGTCCCAACTTTTATGTAAATAGCTTCGGAAACTGGTAAACTCTGGAGCCAGGCAACTTGGTTGCTTTCAAATACAACGGTGGAAAGGACAAGTAAAGCTGTCACTGTTTTCAGGTGACACGATACCATACGTAGAGAATCCTAAAGAGGCTACCTGAAAACTAGTAGAGCTACTCAGTGAATTTGGTAAAGTAGCGGGATACAAAATTAATGCACAGAAATTGCTGGCATTCCTATACACTAATGATGAAAAATCTGAAAGTGAAATTAAGGAAACACTCCTAGTTACCACTGCAACCAAATGAATAAAATGTCCAGGACTAAAAATACCTAAGGAGACAAAAGACCTGTATGCAGAACATTATGAGACACTGATGAATGAAATTAAAAATGATACCCACAGATGGAGCGATATATCATGTCCTTCGATTGGAAGAATGAATATTGTGAAAATGACTCTACTCCCCAAAGCAATCTAGAGATTTAATGCAATCCCCATCAAACTACCACTGGCATTTCTTACAACACTCCAACCAAAAATTTAACAATTTGTATGCAAACACAGAAGACCCCGAATAGCCAAAGCAATCTTGAAAGCGAAAAATGGAGCTGGAGGAATCAGGCTCCCTGACTTCAGACGATACTGCAAAGCTACAGGAATCAAGACAGTATGGTAGTGGCACCAAAACAGACATATGGATCCATGGAACAGGCTAGAAAGCCCAGAGATAAACACACGCACATATGGTCACCTTATCTTTGATAAAGGGGGCAAGAATGTAGAGTGGAGAAAAGTCAGCCTCTTCAATAAGTGGTGTCGGGAAACCTGGACAGGTACCTGTACAAGGATGAAAGGAGAAGACTCCCTAACACCACACACAAAAATAAACTCCAAATGGACTGAAGACCTAAATGTAAGGCCAGACACTCTCAACCTCTTAGAGGAAAGCATAAGCAGAACGCTCCAGGAGAGAAATCACTGCACGATCCTTTTTGAACCACATGCTAGAAAAATGGAAATAAAAACAAAAATAAGCAAACGGGACCCAAGGGAACTTAAGAGCTTTTGCACGGCAAAGGAAACCATAAACAAGACGAAAAGACAACCCTTAGAATGGGAGAAAATATTTACAAATGAAGCAGCTGACAAAGGATTCCTCTCCAAAACTTACAGGCGGCCCATGCAGCTCAATAGCAAAAAAACAAACAAGCCAACCCAAAACTGGGCAGAAGACCTAAAGAGACAGTTCTCCAAAGAAGACATCCACGCTGCCCACAAACACACGAAAGAATGCTCAACCTCATTAACCATTAGAGAAATGCAAATCAAAAGCACAATGAGATAGCATCTCACACCGGTCAGAGTGGCCCTCATCAAAAAATCTAGAAACAATCAATGCTGGAGAGGGTGTGGAGAAAAGGGCACACTCTTGCACTGTTGGTGGGAAGGTAAATTGATACAGCCACTATGGAGAACTGTATGGAGGGTCCTTCAAAAACTAAGACGAGAACTACCATATGACGCAGGAATCCCACTACTGGGAATATACCCAGAGAACACCGTAATTCAAAAAGACACACGCACCCCAATATTCATTTCAGCACTATTTACAACAGTCAGGTCATGGAAGCAACCCACGTGTCCATCGACAGACAAATGGATAAGAAGTTGTGGTATATATATACAATGGAATATTACTCCGCCATTAAAAGGAACGAAACTGAGTCACTTGTTGAGACGTGGATGGATCTAGAGACTGTCATACAGAGTGAACTTAGCGAGAAAGAGAAAAACAAATGTCGTACATTAACGCATGTATGTGGAACCTAGACAAATGGTACAGACGAACTGGTTTGCAGGCAGAAGTTGAGACACAGAAGTGGAGAACCGACGGATGGACACCAAGGGGGGAAAACCACAGTGGGGTGGGGATGGTGGTGTGCTGAATTGGGCAATGGGTGTGATAGTTATACACTGATGTGTATAAAATTGATGACTGCTTTTAAGAAATTAAAACTAAAAATAAAATTAAAGTTAAAAATATAGAGAAATGAAAACAATACGGAAGAAATGGATATGTTATACTTTGCTGGAGGGAATGTAGAATATGGCAAACAGTTTGCAAAATACCTTATCTTTCCTTCAACATTTACAGAGGTAGTTACCTCACGACCCCATAATTCCACTAGCGGGTATAACACAAGTGTTCTGGTCTGGGTTCCACAGAGAAACAGAAGCCACTAGCTGCCTGGGGCTGGGAGGGGAGGGAAGGGAGCAAGAGAGAGAGAGAGAGAGATTGAGATTGAGAGATTTTATTGAATTGGCCTAACGTGTGGTGGGGACTGGGAAGTCAAATTCTTCAGGGCAGTCTGACAGACTGGAGACCGAGGAAAGAGCTGTGCATGCAGAATCGCGTTTTTCCTTGAAAGAGCAGTCTTTTCTCTTAAGGTCTTGTGGACTGATCAAAAGATAAAGCCTCATCCCACATGATGCAGGCTGCAGGTCTTTGCTAGGGCTGCCAGGAGAAAGTACCAAGGATTACCTGTCTTAACAGAAATTAGGACATTGATATATACAGAGAGAGTAACACGACAAACATAGCCATCTACAACCCAAGGACACCAATCGTACTGAATGAGGGCAAAACCTGATGGCCTCATTTTAACTTGATCATCGTCCTAAAGACCCTATCTCCAAAGACTGTGCAGTATATTTGCAACTTGTTTGTACTGAAGGAAGAAAATTCAGTCCAAACTACTGACTGCTGTAACCGCCCAAAATTCATGTTCTTTTCTGCACGAAAAATGCATTCACTTCATGCAATCCCTTCCTAAACCTCATTCTAGCAGCAACTCGAAGTCCCAACTTTTATGTAAATAGCTTCGGAAACTGGTAAACTCTGGAGCCAGGCAACTTGGTTGCTTTCAAATACAACGGTGGAAAGGACAAGTAAAGCTGTCACTGTTTTCAGGTGACACGATACCATACGTAGAGAATCCTAAAGAGGCTACCTGAAAACTAGTAGAGCTACTCAGTGAATTTGGTAAAGTAGCGGGATACAAAATTAATGCACAGAAATTGCTGGCATTCCTATACACTAATGATGAAAAATCTGAAAGTGAAATTAAGGAAACACTCCTAGTTACCACTGCAACCAAATGAATAAAATGTCCAGGACTAAAAATACCTAAGGAGACAAAAGACCTGTATGCAGAACATTATGAGACACTGATGAATGAAATTAAAAATGATACCCACAGATGGAGCGATATATCATGTCCTTCGATTGGAAGAATGAATATTGTGAAAATGACTCTACTCCCCAAAGCAATCTAGAGATTTAATGCAATCCCCATCAAACTACCACTGGCATTTCTTACAACACTCCAACCAAAAATTTAACAATTTGTATGCAAACACAGAAGACCCCGAATAGCCAAAGCAATCTTGAAAGCGAAAAATGGAGCTGGAGGAATCAGGCTCCCTGACTTCAGACGATACTGCAAAGCTACAGGAATCAAGACAGTATGGTAGTGGCACCAAAACAGACATATGGATCCATGGAACAGGCTAGAAAGCCCAGAGATAAACACACGCACATATGGTCACCTTATCTTTGATAAAGGGGGCAAGAATGTAGAGTGGAGAAAAGTCAGCCTCTTCAATAAGTGGTGTCGGGAAACCTGGACAGGTACCTGTACAAGGATGAAAGGAGAAGACTCCCTAACACCACACACAAAAATAAACTCCAAATGGACTGAAGACCTAAATGTAAGGCCAGACACTCTCAACCTCTTAGAGGAAAGCATAAGCAGAACGCTCCAGGAGAGAAATCACTGCACGATCCTTTTTGAACCACATGCTAGAAAAATGGAAATAAAAACAAAAATAAGCAAACGGGACCCAAGGGAACTTAAGAGCTTTTGCACGGCAAAGGAAACCATAAACAAGACGAAAAGACAACCCTTAGAATGGGAGAAAATATTTACAAATGAAGCAGCTGACAAAGGATTCCTCTCCAAAACTTACAGGCGGCCCATGCAGCTCAATAGCAAAAAAACAAACAAGCCAACCCAAAACTGGGCAGAAGACCTAAAGAGACAGTTCTCCAAAGAAGACATCCACGCTGCCCACAAACACACGAAAGAATGCTCAACCTCATTAACCATTAGAGAAATGCAAATCAAAAGCACAATGAGATAGCATCTCACACCGGTCAGAGTGGCCCTCATCAAAAAATCTAGAAACAATCAATGCTGGAGAGGGTGTGGAGAAAAGGGCACACTCTTGCACTGTTGGTGGGAAGGTAAATTGATACAGCCACTATGGAGAACTGTATGGAGGGTCCTTCAAAAACTAAGACGAGAACTACCATATGACGCAGGAATCCCACTACTGGGAATATACCCAGAGAACACCGTAATTCAAAAAGACACACGCACCCCAATATTCATTTCAGCACTATTTACAACAGCCAGGTCATGGAAGCAACCCACGTGTCCATCGACAGACAAATGGATAAGAAGTTGCGGTACATATATACAATGGAATGTTACTCCGCCATTAAAAGGAACGAAACTGAGTCACTTGTTGAGACGTGGATGGATCTAGAGACTGTCATACAGAGTGAACTTAGCGAGAAAGAGAAAAACAAATGTCGTACATTAACGCATGTATGTGGAACCTAGACAAATGGTACAGACGAACTGGTTTGCAGGCAGAAGTTGAGACACAGATGTGGAGAACCGACGGATGGACACCAAGGGGGGAAAACCACAGTGGGGTGGGGATGGTGGTGTGCTGAATTGGGCAATGGGTGTGATAGTTATACACTGATGTGTATAAAATTGATGACTGCTTTTAAGAAATTAAAACTAAAAATAAAATTAAAGTTAAAAATATAGAGAAATGAAAACAATACGGAAGAAATGGATATGTTATACTTTGCTGGAGGGAATGTAGAATATGGCAAACAGTTTGCAAAATACCTTATCTTTCCTTCAACATTTACAGAGGTAGTTACCTCACGACCCCATAATTCCACTAGCGGGTATAACACAAGTGTTCTGGTCTGGGTTCCACAGAGAAACAGAAGCCACTAGCTGCCTGGGGCTGGGAGGGGAGGGAAGGGAGCAAGAGAGAGAGAGAGAGAGATTGAGATTGAGAGATTTTATTGAATTGGCCTAACGTGTGGTGGGGACTGGGAAGTCAAATTCTTCAGGGCAGTCTGACAGACTGGAGACCGAGGAAACAGCTGTGCATGCAGAATCGCGTTTTTCCTTGAAAGAGCAGTCTTTTCTCTTAAGGTCTTGTGGACTGATCAAAAGATAAAGCCTCATCCCACATGATGCAGGCTGCAGGTCTTTGCTAGGGCTGCCAGGAGAAAGTACCAAGGATTACCTGTCTTAACACAAATTAGGACATTGATATATACAGAGAGAGTAACACGACAAACATAGCCATCTACAACCCAAGGACACCAATCGTACTGAATGAGGGCAAAACCTGATGGCCTCATTTTAACTTGATCATCGTCCTAAAGACCCTATCTCCAAAGACTGTGCAGTATATTTGCAACTTGTTTGTACTGAAGGAAGAAAATTCAGTCCAAACTACTGACTCCTGTAACCGCCCAAAATTCATGTTCTTTTCTGCACGAACAATGCATTCACTTCATGCAATCCCTTCCTAAACCTCATTCTAGCAGCAACTCGAAGTCCCAACTTTTATGTAAATAGCTTCGGAAACTGGTAAACTCTGGAGCCAGGCAACTTGGTTGCTTTCAAATACAACGGTGGAAAGGACAAGTAAAGCTGTCACTGTTTTCAGGTGACACGATACCATACGTAGAGAATCCTAAAGAGGCTACCTGAAAACTAGTAGAGCTACTCAGTGAATTTGGTAAAGTAGCGGGATACAAAATTAATGCACAGAAATTGCTGGCATTCCTATACACTAATGATGAAAAATCTGAAAGTGAAATTAAGGAAACACTCCTAGTTACCACTGCAACCAAATGAATAAAATGTCCAGGACTAAAAATACCTCAGGAGACAAAAGACCTGTATGCAGAACATTATGAGACACTGATGAATGAAATTAAAAATGATACCCACAGATGGAGCGATATATCATGTTCTTCGATTGGAAGAATGAATATTGTGAAAATGACTCTACTCCCCAAAGCAATCTAGAGATTTAATGCAATCCCCATCAAACTACCACTGGCATTTCTTACAACACTCCAACCAAAAATTTAACAATTTGTATGCAAACACAGAAGACCCCGAATAGCCAAAGCAATCTTGAAAGCGAAAAATGGAGCTGGAGGAATCAGGCTCCCTGACTTCAGACGATACTGCAAAGCTACAGGAATCAAGACAGTATGGTAGTGGCACCAAAACAGACATATGGATCCATGGAACAGGCTAGAAAGCCCAGAGATAAACACACGCACATATGGTCACCTTATCTTTGATAAAGGGGGCAAGAATGTAGAGTGGAGAAAAGTCAGCCTCTTCAATAAGTGGTGTCGGGAAACCTGGACAGGTACCTGTACAAGGATGAAAGGAGAAGACTCCCTAACACCACACACAAAAATAAACTCCAAATGGACTGAAGACCTAAATGTAAGGCCAGACACTCTCAACCTCTTAGAGGAAAGCATAAGCAGAACGCTCTAGGAGAGAAATCACTGCACGATCCTTTTTGAACCACATGCTAGAAAAATGGAAATAAAAACAAAAATAAGCAAACGGGACCCAAGGGAACTTAAGAGCTTTTGCACGGCCAAGGAAACCATAAACAAGACGAAAAGACAACCCTTAGAATGGGAGAAAATATTTACAAATGAAGCAGCTGACAAAGGATTCCTCTCCAAAACTTACAGGCGGCCCATGCAGCTCAATAGCAAAAAAACAAACAAGCCAACCCAAAACTGGGCAGAAGACCTAAAGAGACAGTTCTCCAAAGAAGACATCCACGCTGCCCACAAACACACGAAAGAATGCTCAACCTCATTAACCATTAGAGAAATGCAAATCAAAAGCACAATGAGATAGCATCTCACACCGGTCAGAGTGGCCCTCATCAAAAAATCTAGAAACAATCAATGCTGGAGAGGGTGTGGAGAAAAGGGCACACTCTTGCACTGTTGGTGGGAAGGTAAATTGATACAGCCACTATGGAGAACTGTATGGAGGGTCCTTCAAAAACTAAGACGAGAACTACCATATGACGCAGGAATCCCACTACTGGGAATATACCCAGAGAGCACCGTAATTCAAAAAGACACACGCACCCCAATATTCATTTCAGCACTATTTACAACAGCCAGGTCATGGAAGCAACCCACGTGTCCATCGACAGACAAATGGATAAGAAGTTGCGGTACATATATACAATGGAATGTTACTCCGCCATTAAAAGGAACGAAACTGAGTCACTTGTTGAGACGTGGATGGATCTAGAGACTGTCATACAGAGTGAACTTAGCGAGAAAGAGAAAAACAAATGTCGTACATTAACGCATGTATGTGGAACCTAGACAAATGGTACAGACGAACTGGTTTGCAGGCAGAAGTTGAGACACAGATGTGGAGAACCGACGGATGGACACCAAGGGGGGAAAACCACAGTGGGGTGGGGATGGTGGTGTGCTGAATTGGGCAATGGGTGTGATAGTTATACACTGATGTGTATAAAATTGATGACTGCTTTTAAGAAATTAAAACTAAAAATAAAATTAAAGTTAAAAATATAGAGAAATGAAAACAATACGGAAGAAATGGATATGTTATACTTTGCTGGAGGGAATGTAGAATATGGCAAACAGTTTGCAAAATACCTTATCTTTCCTTCAACATTTACAGAGGTAGTTACCTCACGACCCCATAATTCCACTAGCGGGTATAACACAAGTGTTCTGGTCTGGGTTCCACAGAGAAACAGAAGCCACTAGCTGCCTGGGGCTGGGAGGGGAGGGAAGGGAGCAAGAGAGAGAGAGAGAGAGATTGAGATTGAGAGATTTTATTGAATTGGCCTAACGTGTGGTGGGGACTGGGAAGTCAAATTCTTCAGGGCAGTCTGACAGACTGGAGACCGAGGAAAGAGCTGTGCATGCAGAATCGCGTTTTTCCTTGAAAGAGCAGTCTTTTCTCTTAAGGTCTTGTGGACTGATCAAAAGATAAAGCCTCATCCCACATGATGCAGGCTGCAGGTCTTTGCTAGGGCTGCCAGGAGAAAGTACCAAGGATTACCTGTCTTAACAGAAATTAGGACATTGATATATACAGAGAGAGTAACACGACAAACATAGCCATCTACAACCCAAGGACACCAATCGTACTGAATGAGGGCAAAACCTGATGACCTCATTTTAACTTGATCATCGTCCTAAAGACCCTATCTCCAAAGACTGTGCAGTATATTTGCAACTTGTTTGTACTGAAGGAAGAAAATTCAGTCCAAACTACTGACTCCTGTAACCGCCCAAAATTCATGTTCTTTTCTGCACGAACAATGCATTCACTTCATGCAATCCCTTCCTAAACCTCATTCTAGCAGCAACTCGAAGTCCCAACTTTTATGTAAATAGCTTCGGAAACTGGTAAACTCTGGAGCCAGGCAACTTGGTTGCTTTCAAATACAACGGTGGAAAGGACAAGTAAAGCTGTCACTGTTTTCAGGTGACACGATACCATACGTAGAGAATCCTAAAGAGGCTACCTGAAAACTAGTAGAGCTACTCAGTGAATTTGGTAAAGTAGCGGGATACAAAATTAATGCACAGAAATTGCTGGCATTCCTATACACTAAT
The DNA here is from genome assembly GCF_028564815.1 of Eubalaena glacialis. Classification (NCBI taxonomy): domain Eukaryota; kingdom Metazoa; phylum Chordata; class Mammalia; order Artiodactyla; family Balaenidae; genus Eubalaena; species Eubalaena glacialis. Next base: position 268,816 of record NW_026871152.1, read on the forward strand.
GATGAAAAATCTGAAAGTGAAATTAAGGAAACACTCCTAGTTACCACTGCAACCAAATGAATAAAATGTCCAGGACTAAAAATACCTCAGGAGACAAAAGACCTGTATGCAGAACATTATGAGACACTGATGAATGAAATTAAAAATGATACCCACAGATGGAGCGATATATCATGTTCTTCGATTGGAAGAATGAATATTGTGAAAATGACTCTACTCCCCAAAGCAATCTAGAGATTTAATGCAATCCCCATCAAACTACCACTGGCATTTCTTACAACACTCCAACCAAAAATTTAACAATTTGTATGCAAACACAGAAGACCCCGAATAGCCAAAGCAATCTTGAAAGCGAAAAATGGAGCTGGAGGAATCAGGCTCCCTGACTTCAGACGATACTGCAAAGCTACAGGAATCAAGACAGTATGGTAGTGGCACCAAAACAGACATATGGATCCATGGAACAGGCTAGAAAGCCCAGAGATAAACACACGCACATATGGTCACCTTATCTTTGATAAAGGGGGCAAGAATGTAGAGTGGAGAAAAGTCAGCCTCTTCAATAAGTGGTGTCGGGAAACCTGGACAGGTACCTGTACAAGGATGAAAGGAGAAGACTCCCTAACACCACACACAAAAATAAACTCCAAATGGACTGAAGACCTAAATGTAAGGCCAGACACTCTCAACCTCTTAGAGGAAAGCATAAGCAGAACGCTCTAGGAGAGAAATCACTGCACGATCCTTTTTGAACCACATGCTAGAAAAATGGAAATAAAAACAAAAATAAGCAAACGGGACCCAAGGGAACTTAAGAGCTTTTGCACGGCCAAGGAAACCATAAACAAGACGAAAAGACAACCCTTAGAATGGGAGAAAATATTTACAAATGAAGCAGCTGACAAAGGATTCCTCTCCAAAACTTACAGGCGGCCCATGCAGCTCAATAGCAAAAAAACAAACAAGCCAACCCAAAACTGGGCAGAAGACCTAAAGAGACAGTTCTCCAAAGAAGACATCCACGCTGCCCACAAACACACGAAAGAATGCTCAACCTCATTAACCATTAGAGAAATGCAAATCAAAAGCACAATGAGATAGCATCTCACACCGGTCAGAGTGGCCCTCATCAAAAAATCTAGAAACAATCAATGCTGGAGAGGGTGTGGAGAAAAGGGCACACTCTTGCACTGTTGGTGGGAAGGTAAATTGATACAGCCACTATGGAGAACTGTATGGAGGGTCCTTCAAAAACTAAGACGAGAACTACCATATGACGCAGGAATCCCACTACTGGGAATATACCCAGAGAGCACCGTAATTCAAAAAGACACACGCACCCCAATATTCATTTCAGCACTATTTACAACAGCCAGGTCATGGAAGCAACCCACGTGTCCATCGACAGACAAATGGATAAGAAGTTGCGGTACATATATACAATGGAATGTTACTCCGCCATTAAAAGGAACGAAACTGAGTCACTTGTTGAGACGTGGATGGATCTAGAGACTGTCATACAGAGTGAACTTAGCGAGAAAGAGAAAAACAAATGTCGTACATTAACGCATGTATGTGGAACCTAGACAAATGGTACAGACGAACTGGTTTGCAGGCAGAAGTTGAGACACAGATGTGGAGAACCGACGGATGGACACCAAGGGGGGAAAACCACAGTGGGGTGGGGATGGTGGTGTGCTGAATTGGGCAATGGGTGTGATAGTTATACACTGATGTGTATAAAATTGATGACTGCTTTTAAGAAATTAAAACTAAAAATAAAATTAAAGTTAAAAATATAGAGAAATGAAAACAATACGGAAGAAATGGATATGTTATACTTTGCTGGAGGGAATGTAGAATATGGCAAACAGTTTGCAAAATACCTTATCTTTCCTTCAACATTTACAGAGGTAGTTACCTCACGACCCCATAATTCCACTAGCGGGTATAACACAAGTGTTCTGGTCTGGGTTCCACAGAGAAACAGAAGCCACTAGCTGCCTGGGGCTGGGAGGGGAGGGAAGGGAGCAAGAGAGAGAGAGAGAGAGATTGAGATTGAGAGATTTTATTGAATTGGCCTAACGTGTGGTGGGGACTGGGAAGTCAAATTCTTCAGGGCAGTCTGACAGACTGGAGACCGAGGAAAGAGCTGTGCATGCAGAATCGCGTTTTTCCTTGAAAGAGCAGTCTTTTCTCTTAAGGTCTTGTGGACTGATCAAAAGATAAAGCCTCATCCCACATGATGCAGGCTGCAGGTCTTTGCTAGGGCTGCCAGGAGAAAGTACCAAGGATTACCTGTCTTAACAGAAATTAGGACATTGATATATACAGAGAGAGTAACACGACAAACATAGCCATCTACAACCCAAGGACACCAATCGTACTGAATGAGGGCAAAACCTGATGACCTCATTTTAACTTGATCATCGTCCTAAAGACCCTATCTCCAAAGACTGTGCAGTATATTTGCAACTTGTTTGTACTGAAGGAAGAAAATTCAGTCCAAACTACTGACTCCTGTAACCGCCCAAAATTCATGTTCTTTTCTGCACGAAAAATGCATTCACTTCATGCAATCCCTTCCTAAACCTCATTCTAGCAGCAACTCGAAGTCCCAACTTTTATGTAAATAGCTTCGGAAACTGGTAAACTCTGGAGCCAGGCAACTTGGTTGCTTTCAAATACAACGGTGGAAAGGACAAGTAAAGCTGTCACTGTTTTCAGGTGACACGATACCATACGTAGAGAATCCTAAAGAGGCTACCTGAAAACTAGTAGAGCTACTCAGTGAATTTGGTAAAGTAGCGGGATACAAAATTAATGCACAGAAATTGCTGGCATTCCTATACACTAATGATGAAAAATCTGAAAGTGAAATTAAGGAAACACTCCTAGTTACCACTGCAACCAAATGAATAAAATGTCCAGGACTAAAAATACCTCAGGAGACAAAAGACCTGTATGCAGAACATTATGAGACACTGATGAATGAAATTAAAAATGATACCCACAGATGGAGCGATATATCATGTTCTTCGATTGGAAGAATGAATATTGTGAAAATGACTCTACTCCCCAAAGCAATCTAGAGATTTAATGCAATCCCCATCAAACTACCACTGGCATTTCTTACAACACTCCAACCAAAAATTTAACAATTTGTATGCAAACACAGAAGACCCCGAATAGCCAAAGCAATCTTGAAAGCGAAAAATGGAGCTGGAGGAATCAGGCTCCCTGACTTCAGACGATACTGCAAAGCTACAGGAATCAAGACAGTATGGTAGTGGCACCAAAACAGACATATGGATCCATGGAACAGGCTAGAAAGCCCAGAGATAAACACACGCACATATGGTCACCTTATCTTTGATAAAGGGGGCAAGAATGTAGAGTGGAGAAAAGTCAGCCTCTTCAATAAGTGGTGTCGGGAAACCTGGACAGGTACCTGTACAAGGATGAAAGGAGAAGACTCCCTAACACCACACACAAAAATAAACTCCAAATGGACTGAAGACCTAAATGTAAGGCCAGACACTCTCAACCTCTTAGAGGAAAGCATAAGCAGAACGCTCTAGGAGAGAAATCACTGCACGATCCTTTTTGAACCACATGCTAGAAAAATGGAAATAAAAACAAAAATAAGCAAACGGGACCCAAGGGAACTTAAGAGCTTTTGCACGGCCAAGGAAACCATAAACAAGACGAAAAGACAACCCTTAGAATGGGAGAAAATATTTACAAATGAAGCAGCTGACAAAGGATTCCTCTCCAAAACTTACAGGCGGCCCATGCAGCTCAATAGCAAAAAAACAAACAAGCCAACCCAAAACTGGGCAGAAGACCTAAAGAGACAGTTCTCCAAAGAAGACATCCACGCTGCCCACAAACACACGAAAGAATGCTCAACCTCATTAACCATTAGAGAAATGCAAATCAAAAGCACAATGAGATAGCATCTCACACCGGTCAGAGTGGCCCTCATCAAAAAATCTAGAAACAATCAATGCTGGAGAGGGTGTGGAGAAAAGGGCACACTCTTGCACTGTTGGTGGGAAGGTAAATTGATACAGCCACTATGGAGAACTGTATGGAGGGTCCTTCAAAAACTAAGACGAGAACTACCATATGACGCAGGAATCCCACTACTGGGAATATACCCAGAGAGCACCGTAATTCAAAAAGACACACGCACCCCAATATTCATTTCAGCACTATTTACAACAGCCAGGTCATGGAAGCAACCCACGTGTCCATCGACAGACAAATGGATAAGAAGTTGCGGTACATATATACAATGGAATGTTACTCCGCCATTAAAAGGAACGAAACTGAGTCACTTGTTGAGACGTGGATGGATCTAGAGACTGTCATACAGAGTGAACTTAGCGAGAAAGAGAAAAACAAATGTCGTACATTAACGCATGTATGTGGAACCTAGACAAATGGTACAGACGAACTGGTTTGCAGGCAGAAGTTGAGACACAGATGTGGAGAACCGACGGATGGACACCAAGGGGGGAAAACCACAGTGGGGTGGGGATGGTGGTGTGCTGAATTGGGCAATGGGTGTGATAGTTATACACTGATGTGTATAAAATTGATGACTGCTTTTAAGAAATTAAAACTAAAAATAAAATTAAAGTTAAAAATATAGAGAAATGAAAACAATACGGAAGAAATGGATATGTTATACTTTGCTGGAGGGAATGTAGAATATGGCAAACAGTTTGCAAAATACCTTATCTTTCCTTCAACATTTACAGAGGTAGTTACCTCACGACCCCATAATTCCACTAGCGGGTATAACACAAGTGTTCTGGTCTGGGTTCCACAGAGAAACAGAAGCCACTAGCTGCCTGGGGCTGGGAGGGGAGGGAAGGGAGCAAGAGAGAGAGAGAGAGAGATTGAGATTGAGAGATTTTATTGAATTGGCCTAACGTGTGGTGGGGACTGGGAAGTCAAATTCTTCAGGGCAGTCTGACAGACTGGAGACCGAGGAAAGAGCTGTGCATGCAGAATCGCGTTTTTCCTTGAAAGAGCAGTCTTTTCTCTTAAGGTCTTGTGGACTGATCAAAAGATAAAGCCTCATCCCACATGATGCAGGCTGCAGGTCTTTGCTAGGGCTGCCAGGAGAAAGTACCAAGGATTACCTGTCTTAACAGAAATTAGGACATTGATATATACAGAGAGAGTAACACGACAAACATAGCCATCTACAACCCAAGGACACCAATCGTACTGAATGAGGGCAAAACCTGATGACCTCATTTTAACTTGATCATCGTCCTAAAGACCCTATCTCCAAAGACTGTGCAGTATATTTGCAACTTGTTTGTACTGAAGGAAGAAAATTCAGTCCAAACTACTGACTCCTGTAACCGCCCAAAATTCATGTTCTTTTCTGCACGAAAAATGCATTCACTTCATGCAATCCCTTCCTAAACCTCATTCTAGCAGCAACTCGAAGTCCCAACTTTTATGTAAATAGCTTCGGAAACTGGTAAACTCTGGAGCCAGGCAACTTGGTTGCTTTCAAATACAACGGTGGAAAGGACAAGTAAAGCTGTCACTGTTTTCAGGTGACACGATACCATACGTAGAGAATCCTAAAGAGGCTACCTGAAAACTAGTAGAGCTACTCAGTGAATTTGGTAAAGTAGCGGGATACAAAATTAATGCACAGAAATTGCTGGCATTCCTATACACTAATGATGAAAAATCTGAAAGTGAAATTAAGGAAACACTCCTAGTTACCACTGCAACCAAATGAATAAAATGTCCAGGACTAAAAATACCTCAGGAGACAAAAGACCTGTATGCAGAACATTATGAGACACTGATGAATGAAATTAAAAATGATACCCACAGATGGAGCGATATATCATGTTCTTCGATTGGAAGAATGAATATTGTGAAAATGACTCTACTCCCCAAAGCAATCTAGAGATTTAATGCAATCCCCATCAAACTACCACTGGCATTTCTTACAACACTCCAACCAAAAATTTAACAATTTGTATGCAAACACAGAAGACCCCGAATAGCCAAAGCAATCTTGAAAGCGAAAAATGGAGCTGGAGGAATCAGGCTCCCTGACTTCAGACGATACTGCAAAGCTACAGGAATCAAGACAGTATGGTAGTGGCACCAAAACAGACATATGGATCCATGGAACAGGCTAGAAAGCCCAGAGATAAACACACGCACATATGGTCACCTTATCTTTGATAAAGGGGGCAAGAATGTAGAGTGGAGAAAAGTCAGCCTCTTCAATAAGTGGTGTCGGGAAACCTGGACAGGTACCTGTACAAGGATGAAAGGAGAAGACTCCCTAACACCACACACAAAAATAAACTCCAAATGGACTGAAGACCTAAATGTAAGGCCAGACACTCTCAACCTCTTAGAGGAAAGCATAAGCAGAACGCTCTAGGAGAGAAATCACTGCACGATCCTTTTTGAACCACATGCTAGAAAAATGGAAATAAAAACAAAAATAAGCAAACGGGACCCAAGGGAACTTAAGAGCTTTTGCACGGCCAAGGAAACCATAAACAAGACGAAAAGACAACCCTTAGAATGGGAGAAAATATTTACAAATGAAGCAGCTGACAAAGGATTCCTCTCCAAAACTTACAGGCGGCCCATGCAGCTCAATAGCAAAAAAACAAACAAGCCAACCCAAAACTGGGCAGAAGACCTAAAGAGACAGTTCTCCAAAGAAGACATCCACGCTGCCCACAAACACACGAAAGAATGCTCAACCTCATTAACCATTAGAGAAATGCAAATCAAAAGCACAATGAGATAGCATCTCACACCGGTCAGAGTGGCCCTCATCAAAAAATCTAGAAACAATCAATGCTGGAGAGGGTGTGGAGAAAAGGGCACACTCTTGCACTGTTGGTGGGAAGGTAAATTGATACAGCCACTATGGAGAACTGTATGGAGGGTCCTTCAAAAACTAAGACGAGAACTACCATATGACGCAGGAATCCCACTACTGGGAATATACCCAGAGAACACCGTAATTCAAAAAGACACACGCACCCCAATATTCATTTCAGCACTATTTACAACAGCCAGGTCATGGAAGCAACCCACGTGTCCATCGACAGACAAATGGATAAGAAGTTGCGGTACATATATACAATGGAATGTTACTCCGCCATTAAAAGGAACGAAACTGAGTCACTTGTTGAGACGTGGATGGATCTAGAGACTGTCATACAGAGTGAACTTAGCGAGAAAGAGAAAAACAAATGTCGTACATTAACGCATGTATGTGGAACCTAGACAAATGGTACAGACGAACTGGTTTGCAGGCAGAAGTTGAGACACAGATGTGGAGAACCGACGGATGGACACCAAGGGGGGAAAACCACAGTGGGGTGGGGATGGTGGTGTGCTGAATTGGGCAATGGGTGTGATAGTTATACACTGATGTGTATAAAATTGATGACTGCTTTTAAGAAATTAAAACTAAAAATAAAATTAAAGTTAAAAATATAGAGAAATGAAAACAATACGGAAGAAATGGATATGTTATACTTTGCTGGAGGGAATGTAGAATATGGCAAACAGTTTGCAAAATACCTTATCTTTCCTTCAACATTTACAGAGGTAGTTACCTCACGACCCCATAATTCCACTAGCGGGTATAACACAAGTGTTCTGGTCTGGGTTCCACAGAGAAACAGAAGCCACTAGCTGCCTGGGGCTGGGAGGGGAGGGAAGGGAGCAAGAGAGAGAGAGAGAGAGATTGAGATTGAGAGATTTTATTGAATTGGCCTAACGTGTGGTGGGGACTGGGAAGTCAAATTCTTCAGGGCAGTCTGACAGACTGGAGACCGAGGAAACAGCTGTGCATGCAGAATCGCGTTTTTCCTTGAAAGAGCAGTCTTTTCTCTTAAGGTCTTGTGGACTGATCAAAAGATAAAGCCTCATCCCACATGATGCAGGCTGCAGGTCTTTGCTAGGGCTGCCAGGAGAAAGTACCAAGGATTACCTGTCTTAACACAAATTAGGACATTGATATATACAGAGAGAGTAACACGACAAACATAGCCATCTACAACCCAAGGACACCAATCGTACTGAATGAGGGCAAAACCTGATGGCCTCATTTTAACTTGATCATCGTCCTAAAGACCCTATCTCCAAAGACTGTGCAGTATATTTGCAACTTGTTTGTACTGAAGGAAGAAAATTCAGTCCAAACTACTGACTCCTGTAACCGCCCAAAATTCATGTTCTTTTCTGCACGAACAATGCATTCACTTCATGCAATCCCTTCCTAAACCTCATTCTAGCAGCAACTCGAAGTCCCAACTTTTATGTAAATAGCTTCGGAAACTGGTAAACTCTGGAGCCAGGCAACTTGGTTGCTTTCAAATACAACGGTGGAAAGGACAAGTAAAGCTGTCACTGTTTTCAGGTGACACGATACCATACGTAGAGAATCCTAAAGAGGCTACCTGAAAACTAGTAGAGCTACTCAGTGAATTTGGTAAAGTAGCGGGATACAAAATTAATGCACAGAAATTGCTGGCATTCCTATACACTAATGATGAAAAATCTGAAAGTGAAATTAAGGAAACACTCCTAGTTACCACTGCAACCAAATGAATAAAATGTCCAGGACTAAAAATACCTAAGGAGACAAAAGACCTGTATGCAGAACATTATGAGACACTGATGAATGAAATTAAAAATGATACCCACAGATGGAGCGATATATCATGTTCTTCGATTGGAAGAATGAATATTGTGAAAATGACTCTACTCCCCAAAGCAATCTAGAGATTTAATGCAATCCCCATCAAACTACCACTGGCATTTCTTACAACACTCCAACCAAAAATTTAACAATTTGTATGCAAACACAGAAGACCCCGAATAGCCAAAGCAATCTTGAAAGCGAAAAATGGAGCTGGAGGAATCAGGCTCCCTGACTTCAGACGATACTGCAAAGCTACAGGAATCAAGACAGTATGGTAGTGGCACCAAAACAGACATATGGATCCATGGAACAGGCTAGAAAGCCCAGAGATAAACACACGCACATATGGTCACCTTATCTTTGATAAAGGGGGCAAGAATGTAGAGTGGAGAAAAGTCAGCCTCTTCAATAAGTGGTGTCGGGAAACCTGGACAGGTACCTGTACAAGGATGAAAGGAGAAGACTCCCTAACACCACACACAAAAATAAACTCCAAATGGACTGAAGACCTAAATGTAAGGCCAGACACTCTCAACCTCTTAGAGGAAAGCATAAGCAGAACGCTCTAGGAGAGAAATCACTGCACGATCCTTTTTGAACCACATGCTAGAAAAATGGAAATAAAAACAAAAATAAGCAAACGGGACCCAAGGGAACTTAAGAGCTTTTGCACGGCAAAGGAAACCATAAACAAGACGAAAAGGCAACCCTTAGAATGGGAGAAAATATTTACAAATGAAGCAGCTGACAAAGGATTCCTCTCCAAAACTTACAGGCGGCCCATGCAGCTCAATAGCAAAAAAACAAACAAGCCAACCCAAAACTGGGCAGAAGACCTAAAGAGACAGTTCTCCAAAGAAGACATCCACGCTGCCCACAAACACACGAAAGAATGCTCAACCTCATTAACCATTAGAGAAATGCAAATCAAAAGCACAATGAGATAGCATCTCACACCGGTCAGAGTGGCCCTCATCAAAAAATCTAGAAACAATCAATGCTGGAGAGGGTGTGGAGAAAAGGGCACACTCTTGCACTGTTGGTGGGAAGGTAAATTGATACAGCCACTATGGAGAACTGTATGGAGGGTCCTTCAAAAACTAAGACGAGAACTACCATATGACGCAGGAATCCCACTACTGGGAATATACCCAGAGAGCACCGTAATTCAAAAAGACACACGCACCCCAATATTCATTTCAGCACTATTTACAACAGCCAGGTCATGGAAGCAACCCACGTGTCCATCGACAGACAAATGGATAAGAAGTTGCGGTACATATATACAATGGAATGTTACTCCGCCATTAAAAGGAACGAAACTGAGTCACTTGTTGAGACGTGGATGGATCTAGAGACTGTCATACAGAGTGAACTTAGCGAGAAAGAGAAAAACAAATGTCGTACATTAACGCATGTATGTGGAACCTAGACAAATGGTACAGACGAACTGGTTTGCAGGCAGAAGTTGAGACACAGATGTGGAGAACCGACGGATGGACACCAAGGGGGGAAAACCACAGTGGGGTGGGGATGGTGGTGTGCTGAATTGGGCAATGGGTGTGATAGTTATACACTGATGTGTATAAAATTGATGACTGCTTTTAAGAAATTAAAACTAAAAATAAAATTAAAGTTAAAAATATAGAGAAATGAAAACAATACGGAAGAAATGGATATGTTATACTTTGCTGGAGGGAATGTAGAATATGGCAAACAGTTTGCAAAATACCTTATCTTTCCTTCAACATTTACAGAGGTAGTTACCTCACGACCCCATAATTCCACTAGCGGGTATAACACAAGTGTTCTGGTCTGGGTTCCACAGAGAAACAGAAGCCACTAGCTGCCTGGGGCTGGGAGGGGAGGGAAGGGAGCAAGAGAGAGAGAGAGAGAGATTGAGATTGAGAGATTTTATTGAATTGGCCTAACGTGTGGTGGGGACTGGGAAGTCAAATTCTTCAGGGCAGTCTGACAGACTGGAGACCGAGGAAACAGCTGTGCATGCAGAATCGTGTTTTTCCTTGAAAGAGCAGTCTTTTCTCTTAAGGTCTTGTGGACTGATCAAAAGATAAAGCCTCATCCCACATGATGCAGGCTGCAGGTCTTTGCTAGGGCTGCCAGGAGAAAGTACCAAGGATTACCTGTCTTAACAGAAATTAGGACATTGATATATACAGAGAGAGTAACACGACAAACATAGCCATCTACAACCCAAGGACACCAATCGTACTGAATGAGGGCAAAACCTGATGGCCTCATTTTAACTTGATCATCGTCCTAAAGACCCTATCTCCAAAGACTGTGCAGTATATTTGCAACTTGTTTGTACTGAAGGAAGAAAATTCAGTCCAAACTACTGACTCCTGTAACCACCCAAAATTCATATTCTTTTCTGCACGAAAAATGCATTCACTTCATGCAATCCCTTCCTAAACCTCATTCTAGCAGCAACTCGAAGTCCCAACTTTTATGTAAATAGCTTCGGAAACTGGTAAACTCTGGAGCCAGGCAACTTGGTTGCTTTCAAATACAACGGTGGAAAGGACAAGTAAAGCTGTCACTGTTTTCAGGTGACACGATACCATACGTAGAGAATCCTAAAGAGGCTACCTGAAAACTAGTAGAGCTACTCAGTGAATTTGGTAAAGTAGCGGGATACAAAATTAATGCACAGAAATTGCTGGCATTCCTATACACTAATGATGAAAAATCTGAAAGTGAAATTAAGGAAACACTCCTAGTTACCACTGCAACCAAATGAATAAAATGTCCAGGACTAAAAATACCTAAGGAGACAAAAGACCTGTATGCAGAACATTATGAGACACTGATGAATGAAATTAAAAATGATACCCACAGATGGAGCGATATATCATGTTCTTCGATTGGAAGAATGAATATTGTGAAAATGACTCTACTCCCCAAAGCAATCTAGAGATTTAATGCAATCCCCATCAAACTACCACTGGCATTTCTTACAACACTCCAACCAAAAATTTAACAATTTGTATGCAAACACAGAAGACCCCGAATAGCCAAAGCAATCTTGAAAGCGAAAAATGGAGCTGGAGGAATCAGGCTCCCTGACTTCAGACGATACTGCAAAGCTACAGGAATCAAGACAGTATGGTAGTGGCACCAAAACAGACATATGGATCCATGGAACAGGCTAGAAAGCCCAGAGATAAACACACGCACATATGGTCACCTTATCTTTGATAAAGGGGGCAAGAATGTAGAGTGGAGAAAAGTCAGCCTCTTCAATAAGTGGTGTCGGGAAACCTGGACAGGTACCTGTACAAGGATGAAAGGAGAAGACTCCCTAACACCACACACAAAAATAAACTCCAAATGGACTGAAGACCTAAATGTAAGGCCAGACACTCTCAACCTCTTAGAGGAAAGCATAAGCAGAACGCTCTAGGAGAGAAATCACTGCACGATCCTTTTTGAACCACATGCTAGAAAAATGGAAATAAAAACAAAAATAAGCAAACGGGCCCCAAGGGAACTTAAGAGCTTTTGCACGGCAAAGGAAACCATAAACAAGACGAAAAGACAACCCTTAGAATGGGAGAAAATATTTACAAATGAAGCAGCTGACAAAGGATTCCTCTCCAAAACTTACAGGCGGCCCATGCAGCTCAATAGCAAAAAAACAAACAAGCCAACCCAAAACTGGGCAGAAGACCTAAAGAGACAGTTCTCCAAAGAAGACATCCACGCTGCCCACAAACACACGAAAGAATGCTCAACCTCATTAACCATTAGAGAAATGCAAATCAAAAGCACAATGAGATAGCATCTCACACCGGTCAGAGTGGCCCTCATCAAAAAATCTAGAAACAATCAATGCTGGAGAGGGTGTGGAGAAAAGGGCACACTCTTGCACTGTTGGTGGGAAGGTAAATTGATACAGCCACTATGGAGAACTGTATGGAGGGTCCTTCAAAAACTAAGACGAGAACTACCATATGACGCAGGAATCCCACTACTGGGAATATACCCAGAGAGCACCGTAATTCAAAAAGACACACGCACCCCAATATTCATTTCAGCACTATTTACAACAGCCAGGTCATGGAAGCAACCCACGTGTCCATCGACAGACAAATGGATAAGAAGTTGCGGTACATATATACAATGGAATGTTACTCCGCCATTAAAAGGAACGAAACTGAGTCACTTGTTGAGACGTGGATGGATCTAGAGACTGTCATACAGAGTGAACTTAGCGAGAAAGAGAAAAACAAATGTCGTACATTAACGCATGTATGTGGAACCTAGACAAATGGTACAGACGAACTGGTTTGCAGGCAGAAGTTGAGACACAGATGTGGAGAACCGACGGATGGACACCAAGGGGGGAAAACCACAGTGGGGTGGGGATGGTGGTGTGCTGAATTGGGCAATGGGTGTGATAGTTATACACTGATGTGTATAAAATTGATGACTGCTTTTAAGAAATTAAAACTAAAAATAAAATTAAAGTTAAAAATATAGAAAAATGAAAACAATACGGAAGAAATGGATATGTTATACTTTGCTGGAGGGAATGTAGAATATGGCAAACAGTTTGCAAAATACCTTATCTTTCCTTCAACATTTACAGAGGTAGTTACCTCACGACCCCATAATTCCACTAGCGGGTATAACACAAGTGTTCTGGTCTGGGTTCCACAGAGAAACAGAAACCACTAGCTGCCTGGGGCTGGGAGGGGAGGGAAGGGAGCAAGAGAGAGAGAGAGAGAGATTGAGATTGAGAGATTTTATTGAATTGGCCTAACGTGTGGTGGGGACTGGGAAGTCAAATTCTTCAGGGCAGTCTGACAGACTGGAGACCGAGGAAACAGCTGTGCATGCAGAATCGCGTTTTTCCTTGAAAGAGCAGTCTTTTCTCTTAAGGTCTTGTGGACTGATCAAAAGATAAAGCCTCATCCCACATGATGCAGGCTGCAGGTCTTTGCTAGGGCTGCCAGGAGAAAGTACCAAGGATTACCTGTCTTAACAGAAATTAGGACATTGATATATACAGAGAGAGTAACACGACAAACATAGCCATCTACAACCCAAGGACACCAATCGTACTGAATGAGGGCAAAACCTGATGGCCTCATTTTAACTTGATCATCGTCCTAAAGACCCTATCTCCAAAGACTGTGCAGTATATTTGCAACTTGTTTGTACTGAAGGAAGAAAATTCAGTCCAAACTACTGACTCCTGTAACCGCCCAAAATTCATGTTCTTTTCTGCACGAACAATGCATTCACTTCATGCAATCCCTTCCTAAACCTCATTCTAGCAGCAACTCGAAGTCCCAACTTTATGTAAATAGCTTGGGAAACTGGTAAACTCTGGAGCCAGGCAACTTGGTTGCTTTCAAATACAACGGTGGAAAGGACAAGTAAAGCTGTCACTGTTTTCAGGTGACACGATACCATACGTAGAGAATCCTAAAGAGGCTACCTGAAAACTAGTAGAGCTACTCAGTGAATTTGGTAAAGTAGCGGGATACAAAATTAATGCACAGAAATTGCTGGCATTCCTATACACTAATGATGAAAAATCTGAAAGTGAAATTAAGGAAACACTCCTAGTTACCACTGCAACCAAATGAATAAAATGTCCAGGACTAAAAATACCTAAGGAGACAAAAGACCTGTATGCAGAACATTATGAGACACTGATGAATGAAATTAAAAATGATACCCACAGATGGAGCGATATATCATGTTCTTCGATTGGAAGAATGAATATTGTGAAAATGACTCTACTCCCCAAAGCAATCTAGAGATTTAATGCAATCCCCATCAAACTACCACTGGCATTTCTTACAACACTCCAACCAAAAATTTAACAATTTGTATGCAAACACAGAAGACCCCGAATAGCCAAAGCAATCTTGAAAGCGAAAAATGGAGCTGGAGGAATCAGGCTCCCTGACTTCAGATGATACTGCAAAGCTACAGGAATCAAGACAGTATGGTAGTGGCACCAAAACAGACATATGGATCCATGGAACAGGCTAGAAAGCCCAGAGATAAACACACGCACATATGGTCACCTTATCTTTGATAAAGGGGGCAAGAATGTAGAGTGGAGAAAAGTCAGCCTCTTCAATAAGTGGTGTCGGGAAACCTGGACAGGTACCTGTACAAGGATGAAAGGAGAAGACTCCCTAACACCACACACAAAAATAAACTCCAAATGGACTGAAGACCTAAATGTAAGGCCAGACACTCTCAACCTCTTAGAGGAAAGCATAAGCAGAACGCTCTAGGAGAGAAATCACTGCACGATCCTTTTTGAACCACATGCTAGAAAAATGGAAATAAAAACAAAAATAAGCAAACGGGCCCCAAGGGAACTTAAGAGCTTTTGCACGGCAAAGGAAACCATAAACAAGACGAAAAGACAACCCTTAGAATGGGAGAAAATATTTACAAATGAAGCAGCTGACAAAGGATTCCTCTCCAAAACTTACAGGCGGCCCATGCAGCTCAATAGCAAAAAAACAAACAAGCCAACCCAAAACTGGGCAGAAGACCTAAAGAGACAGTTCTCCAAAGAAGACATCCACGCTGCCCACAAACACACGAAAGAATGCTCAACCTCATTAACCATTAGAGAAATGCAAATCAAAAGCACAATGAGATAGCATCTCACACCGGTCAGAGTGGCCCTCATCAAAAAATCTAGAAACAATCAATGCTGGAGAGGGTGTGGAGAAAAGGGCACACTCTTGCACTGTTGGTGGGAAGGTAAATTGATACAGCCACTATGGAGAACTGTATGGAGGGTCCTTCAAAAACTAAGACGAGAACTACCATATGACGCAGGAATCCCACTACTGGGAATATACCCAGAGAGCACCGTAATTCAAAAAGACACACGCACCCCAATATTCATTTCAGCACTATTTACAACAGCCAGGTCATGGAAGCAACCCACGTGTCCATCGACAGACAAATGGATAAGAAGTTGCGGTACATATATACAATGGAATGTAACTCCGCCATTAAAAGGAACGAAACTGAGTCACTTGTTGAGACGTGGATGGATCTAGAGACTGTCATACAGAGTGAACTTAGCGAGAAAGAGAAAAACAAATGTCGTACATTAACGCATGTATGTGGAACCTAGACAAATGGTACAGACGAACTGGTTTGCAGGCAGAAGTTGAGACACAGATGTGGAGAACCGACGGATGGACACCAAGGGGGGAAAACCACAGTGGGGTGGGGATGGTGGTGTGCTGAATTGGGCAATGGGTGTGATAGTTATACACTGATGTGTATAAAATTGATGACTGCTTTTAAGAAATTAAAACTAAAAATAAAATTAAAGTTAAAAATATAGAGAAATGAAAACAATACGGAAGAAATGGATATGTTATACTTTGCTGGAGGGAATGTAGAATATGGCAAACAGTTTGCAAAATACCTTATCTTTCCTTCAACATTTACAGAGGTAGTTACCTCACGACCCCATAATTCCACTAGCGGGTATAACACAAGTGTTCTGGTCTGGGTTCCACAGAGAAACAGAAGCCACTAGCTGCCTGGGGCTGGGAGGGGAGGGAAGGGAGCAAGAGAGAGAGAGAGAGAGATTGAGATTGAGAGATTTTATTGAATTGGCCTAACGTGTGGTGGGGACTGGGAAGTCAAATTCTTCAGGGCAGTCTGACAGACTGGAGACCGAGGAAACAGCTGTGCATGCAGAATCGCGTTTTTCCTTGAAAGAGCAGTCTTTTCTCTTAAGGTCTTGTGGACTGATCAAAAGATAAAGCCTCATCCCACATGATGCAGGCTGCAGGTCTTTGCTAGGGCTGCCAGGAGAAAGTACCAAGGATTACCTGTCTTAACAGAAATTAGGACATTGATATATACAGAGAGAGTAACACGACAAACATAGCCATCTACAACCCAAGGACACCAATCGTACTGAATGAGGGCAAAACCTGATGGCCTCATTTTAACTTGATCATCGTCCTAAAGACCCTATCTCCAAAGACTGTGCAGTATATTTGCAACTTGTTTGTACTGAAGGAAGAAAATTCAGTCCAAACTACTGACTCCTGTAACCGCCCAAAATTCATGTTCTTTTCTGCACGAAAAATGCATTCACTTCATGCAATCCCTTCCTAAACCTCATTCTAGCAGCAACTCGAAGTCCCAACTTTTATGTAAATAGCTTCGGAAACTGGTAAACTCTGGAGCCAGGCAACTTGGTTGCTTTCAAATACAACGGTGGAAAGGACAAGTAAAGCTGTCACTGTTTTCAGGTGACACGATACCATACGTAGAGAATCCTAAAGAGGCTACCTGAAAACTAGTAGAGCTACTCAGTGAATTTGGTAAAGTAGCGGGATACAAAATTAATGCACAGAAATTGCTGGCATTCCTATACACTAATGATGAAAAATCTGAAAGTGAAATTAAGGAAACACTCCTAGTTACCACTGCAACCAAATGAATAAAATGTCCAGGACTAAAAATACCTAAGGAGACAAAAGACCTGTATGCAGAACATTATGAGACACTGATGAATGAAATTAAAAATGATACCCACAGATGGAGCGATATATCATGTTCTTCGATTGGAAGAATGAATATTGTGAAAATGACTCTACTCCCCAAAGCAATCTAGAGATTTAATGCAATCCCCATCAAACTACCACTGGCATTTCTTACAACACTCCAACCAAAAATTTAACAATTTGTATGCAAACACAGAAGACCCCGAATAGCCAAAGCAATCTTGAAAGCGAAAAATGGAGCTGGAGGAATCAGGCTCCCTGACTTCAGACGATACTGCAAAGCTACAGGAATCAAGACAGTATGGTAGTGGCACCAAAACACACATATGGATCCATGGAACAGGCTAGAAAGCCCAGAGATAAACACACGCACATATGGTCACCTTATCTTTGATAAAGGGGGCAAGAATGTAGAGTGGAGAAAAGTCAGCCTCTTCAATAAGTGGTGTCGGGAAACCTGGACAGGTACCTGTACAAGGATGAAAGGAGAAGACTCCCTAACACCACACACAAAAATAAACTCCAAATGGACTGAAGACCTAAATGTAAGGCCAGACACTCTCAACCTCTTAGAGGAAAGCATAAGCAGAACGCTCTAGGAGAGAAATCACTGCACGATCCTTTTTGAACCACATGCTAGAAAAATGGAAATAAAAACAAAAATAAGCAAACGGGACCCAAGGGAACTTAAGAGCTTTTGCACGGCAAAGGAAACCATAAACAAGACGAAAAGACAACCCTTAGAATGGGAGAAAATATTTACAAATGAAGCAGCTGACAAAGGATTCCTCTCCAAAACTTACAGGCGGCCCATGCAGCTCAATAGCAAAAAAACAAACAAGCCAACCCAAAACTGGGCAGAAGACCTAAAGAGACAGTTCTCCAAAGAAGACATCCACGCTGCCCACAAACACACGAAAGAATGCTCAACCTCATTAACCATTAGAGAAATGCAAATCAAAAGCACAATGAGATAGCATCTCACACCGGTCAGAGTGGCCCTCATCAAAAAATCTAGAAACAATCAATGCTGGAGAGGGTGTGGAGAAAAGGGCACACTCTTGCACTGTTGGTGGGAAGGTAAATTGATACAGCCACTATGGAGAACTGTATGGAGGGTCCTTCAAAAACTAAGACGAGAACTACCATATGACGCAGGAATCCCACTACTGGGAATATACCCAGAGAGCACCGTAATTCAAAAAGACACACGCACCCCAATATTCATTTCAGCACTATTTACAACAGCCAGGTCATGGAAGCAACCCATGTGTTGTCTGTCCATTTGTCTGTCTGTCCATTTGTCTGTGTCCATCGACAGACAAATGGATAAGAAGTTGCGGTACATATATACAATGGAATGTTACTCCGCCATTAAAAGGAACGAAACTGAGTCACTTGTTGAGACGTGGATGGATCTAGAGACTGTCATACAGAGTGAACTTAGCGAGAAAGAGAAAAACAAATGTCGTACATTAACGCATGTATGTGGAACCTAGACAAATGGTACAGACGAACTGGTTTGCAGGCAGAAGTTGAGACACAGATGTGGAGAACCGACGGATGGACACCAAGGGGGGAAAACCACAGTGGGATGGGGATGGTGGTGTGCTGAATTGGGTAATGGGTGTGATAGTTATACACTGATGTGTATAAAATTGATGACTGCTTTTAAGAAATTAACACTAAAAATAAAATTAAAGTTAAAAATATAGAGAAATGAAAACAATACGGAAGAAATGGATATGTTATACTTTGCTGGAGGGAATGTAGAATATGGCAAACAGTTTGCAAAATACCTTATCTTTCCTTCAACATTTACGGAGGTAGTTACCTCACGACCCCATAATTCCACTAGTGGGTATAACACAAGTGTTCTGGTCTGGGTTCCACAGAGAAACAGAAGCCACTAGCTGCCTGGGGCTGGGAGGGGAGGGAAGGGAGCAAGAGAGAGAGAGAGAGAGATTGAGATTGAGAGATTTTATTGAATTGGCCTAACGTGTTGTGGGGACTGGGAAGTCAAATTCTTCAGGGCAGTCTGACAGACTGGAGACCGAGGAAACAGCTGTGCATGCAGAATCGCGTTTTTCCTTGAAAGAGCAGTCTTTTCTCTTAAGGTCTTGTGGACTGATCAAAAGATAAAGCCTCATCCCACATGATGCAGGCTGCAGGTCTTTGCTAGGGCTGCCAGGAGAAAGTACCAAGGATTACCTGTCTTAACACAAATTAGGACATTGATATACACAGAGAGAGTAACACGACAAACATAGCCATCTACAACCCAAGGACACCAATCGTACTGAATGAGGGCAAAACCTGATGGCCTCATTTTAACTTGATTATCGTCCTAAAGACCCTATCTCCAAAGACTGTGGAGTATATTTGCAACTTGTTTGTACTGAAGGAAGAAAATTCAGTCCAATCTACTGACTCCTCTAACCGCCCAAAATTCATGTTCTTTTCTGCACGAAAAATGCATTCACTTCATGCAATCCCTTCCTAAACCTCATTCTAGCAGCAACTCGAAGTCCCAACTTTTATGTAAATAGCTTCGGAAACTGGTAAACTCTGGAGCCAGGCAACTTGGTTGCTTTCAAATACAACGGTGGAAAGGACAAGTAAAGCTGTCACTGTTTTCAGGTGACACGATACCATACGTAGAGAATCCTAAAGAGGCTACCTGAAAACTAGTAGAGCTACTCAGTGAATTTGGTAAAGTAGCGGGATACAAAATTAATGCAGAGAAATTGCTGGCATTCCTATACACTAATGATGAAAAATCTGAAAGTGAAATTAAGGAAACACTCCTAGTTACCACTGCAACCAAATGAATAAAATGTCCAGGACTAAAAATACCTAAGGAGACAAAAGACCTGTATGCAGAACATTATGAGACACTGATGAATGAAATTAAAAATGATACCCACAGATGGAGCGATATATCATGTCCTTCGATTGGAAGAATGAATATTGTGAAAATGACTCTACTCCCCAAAGCAATCTAGAGATTTAATGCAATCCCCATCAAACTACCACTGGCATTTCTTACAACACTCCAACCAAAAATTTAACAATTTGTATGCAAACACAGAAGACCCCGAATAGCCAAAGCAATCTTGAAAGCGAAAAATGGAGCTGGAGGAATCAGGCTCCCTGACTTCAGACGATACTGCAAAGCTACAGGAATCAAGACAGTATGGTAGTGGCACCAAAACAGACATATGGATCCATGGAACAGGCTAGAAAGCCCAGAGATAAACACACGCACATATGGTCACCTTATCTTTGATAAAGGGGGCAAGAATGTAGAGTGGAGAAAAGTCAGCCTCTTCAATAAGTGGTGTCGGGAAACCTGGACAGGTACCCGTACAAGGATGAAAGGAGAAGACTCCCTAACACCACACACAAAAATAAACTCCAAATGGACTGAAGACCTAAATGTAAGGCCAGACACTCTCAACCTCTTAGAGGAAAGCATAAGCAGAACGCTCTATGAGAGAAATCACTGCACGATCCTTTTTGAACCACATGCTAGAAAAGTGGAAATAAAAACAAAAATAAGCAAACGGGACCCAAGGGAACTTAAGAGCTTTTGCACGGCAAAGGAAACCATAAACAAGACGAAAAGACAACCCTTAGAATGGGAGAAAATATTTACAAATGAAGCAGCTGACAAAGGATTCCTCTCCAAAACTTACAGGCGGCCCATGCAGCTCAATAGCAAAAAAACAAACAAGCCAACCCAAAACTGGGCAGAAGACCTAAAGAGACAGTTCTCCAAAGAAGACATCCACGCTGCCCACAAACACACGAAAGAATGCTCAACCTCATTAACCATTAGAGAAATGCAAATCAAAAGCACAATGAGATAGCATCTCACACCGGTCAGAGTGGCCCTCATCAAAAAATCTAGAAACAATCAATGCTGGAGAGGGTGTGGAGAAAAGGGCACACTCTTGCACTGTTGGTGGGAAGGTAAATTGATACAGCCACTATGGAGAACTGTATGGAGGGTCCTTCAAAAACTAAGACGAGAACTACCATATGACGCAGGAATCCCACTACTGGGAATATACCCAGAGAGCACCGTAATTCAAAAAGACACACGCACCCCAATATTCATTTCAGCACTATTTACAACAGCCAGGTCACGGAAGCAACCCACGTGTCCATCGACAGACAAATGGATAAGAAGTTGCGGTACATATATACAATGGAATGTTACTCCGCCATTAAAAGGAACGAAACTGAGTCACTTGTTGAGACGTGGATGGATCTAGAGACTGTCATACAGAGTGAACTTAGCGAGAAAGAGAAAAACAAATGTCGTACATTAACGCATGTATGTGGAACCTAGACAAATGGTACAGACGAACTGGTTTGCAGGCAGAAGTTGAGACACAGATGTGGAGAACCGACGGATGGACACCAAGGGGGGAAAACCACAGTGGGGTGGGGATGGTGGTGTGCTGAATTGGGCAATGGGTGTGATAGTTATACACTGATGTGTATAAAATTGATGACTGCTTTTAAGAAATTAAAACTAAAAATAAAATTAAAGTTAAAAATATAGAAAAATGAAAACAATACGGAAGAAATGGATATGTTATACTTTGCTGGAGGGAATGTAGAATATGGCAAACAGTTTGCAAAATACCTTATCTTTCCTTCAACATTTACAGAGGTAGTTACCTCACGACCCCATAATTCCACTAGCGGGTATAACACAAGTGTTCTGGTCTGGGTTCCACAGAGAAACAGAAGCCACTAGCTGCCTGGGGCTGGGAGGGGAGGGAAGGGAGCAAGAGAGAGAGAGAGAGAGATTGAGATTGAGAGATTTTATTGAATTGGCCTAACGTGTTGTGGGGACTGGGAAGTCAAATTCTTCAGGGCAGTCTGACAGACTGGAGACCGAGGAAACTGCTGTGCATGCAGAATCGCGTTTTTCCTTGAAAGAGCAGTCTTTTCTCTTAAGGTCTTGTGGACTGATCAAAAGATAAAGCCTCATCCCACATGATGCAGGCTGCAGGTCTTTGCTAGGGCTGCCAGGAGAAAGTACCAAGGATTACCTGTCTTAACAGAAATTAGGACATTGATATACACAGAGAGAGTAACACGACAAACATAGCCATCTACAACCCAAGGACACCAATCGTACTGAATGAGGGCAAAACCTGATGGCCTCATTTTAACTTGATTATCGTCCTAAAGACCCTATCTCCAAAGACTGTGGAGTATATTTGCAACTTGTTTGTACTGAAGGAAGAAAATTCAGTCCAAACTACTGACTCCTCTAACCGCCCAAAATTCATGTTCTTTTCTGCACGAAAAATGCATTCACTTCATGCAATCCCTTCCTAAACCTCATTCTAGCAGCAACTCTAAGTCCCAACTTTTATGTAAATAGCTTCGGAAACTGGTAAACTCTGGAGCCAGGCAACTTGGTTGCTTTCAAATACAACGGTGGAAAGGACAAGTAAAGCTGTCACTGTTTTCAGGTGACACGATACCATACGTAGAGAATCCTAAAGAGGCTACCTGAAAACTAGTAGAGCTACTCAGTGAATTTGGTAAAGTAGCGGGATACAAAATTAATGCAGAGAAATTGCTGGCATTCCTATACACTAATGATGAAAAATCTGAAAGTGAAATTAAGGAAACACTCCTAGTTACCACTGCAACCAAATGAATAAAATGTCCAGGACTAAAAATACCTAAGGAGACAAAAGACCTGTATGCAGAACATTATGAGACACTGATGAATGAAATTAAAAATGATACCCACAGATGGAGCGATATATCATGTCCTTCGATTGGAAGAATGAATATTGTGAAAATGACTCTACTCCCCAAAGCAATCTAGAGATTTAATGCAATCCCCATCAAACTACCACTGGCATTTCTTACAACACTCCAACCAAAAATTTAACAATTTGTATGCAAACACAGAAGACCCCGAATAGCCAAAGCAATCTTGAAAGCGAAAAATGGAGCTGGAGGAATCAGGCTCCCTGACTTCAGACGATACTGCAAAGCTACAGGAATCAAGACAGTATGGTAGTGGCACCAAAACACACATATGGATCCATGGAACAGGCTAGAAAGCCCAGAGATAAACACACGCACATATGGTCACCTTATCTTTGATAAAGGGGGCAAGAATGTAGAGTGGAGAAAAGTCAGCCTCTTCAATAAGTGGTGTCGGGAAACCTGGACAGGTACCTGTACAAGGATGAAAGGAGAAGACTCCCTAACACCACACACAAAAATAAACTCCAAATGGACTGAAGACCTAAATGTAAGGCCAGACACTCTCAACCTCTTAGAGGAAAGCATAAGCAGAACGCTCTAGGAGAGAAATCACTGCACGATCCTTTTTGAACCACATGCTAGAAAAATGGAAATAAAAACAAAAATAAGCAAACGGGACCCAAGGGAACTTAAGAGCTTTTGCACGGCCAAGGAAACCATAAACAAGACGAAAAGACAACCCTTAGAATGGGAGAAAATATTTACAAATGAAGCAGCTGACAAAGGATTCCTCTCCAAAACTTACAGGCGGCCCATGCAGCTCAATAGCAAAAAAACAAACAAGCCAACCCAAAACTGGGCAGAAGACCTAAAGAGACAGTTCTCCAAAGAAGACATCCACGCTGCCCACAAACACACGAAAGAATGCTCAACCTCATTAACCATTAGAGAAATGCAAATCAAAAGCACAATGCGATAGCATCTCACACCGGTCAGAGTGGCCCTCATCAAAAAATCTAGAAACAATCAATGCTGGAGAGGGTGTGGAGAAAAGGGCACACTCTTGCACTGTTGGTGGGAAGGTAAATTGATACAGCCACTATGGAGAACTGTATGGAGGGTCCTTCAAAAACTAAGACGAGAACTACCATATGACGCAGGAATCCCACTACTGGGAATATACCCAGAGAACACCGTAATTCAAAAAGACACACGCACCCCAATATTCATTTCAGCACTATTTACAACAGCCAGGTCATGGAAGCAACCCACGTGTCCATCGACAGACAAATGGATAAGAAGTTGCGGTACATATATACAATGGAATGTTACTCCGCCATTAAAAGGAACGAAACTGAGTCACTTGTTGAGACGTGGATGGATCTAGAGACTGTCATACAGAGTGAACTTAGCGAGAAAGAGAAAAACAAATGTCGTACATTAACGCATGTATGTGGAACCTAGACAAATGGTACAGACGAACTGGTTTGCAGGCAGAAGTTGAGACACAGATGTGGAGAACCGACGGATGGACACCAAGGGGGGAAAACCACAGTGGGGTGGGGATGGTGGTGTGCTGAATTGGGCAATGGGTGTGATAGTTATACACTGATGTGTATAAAATTGATGACTGCTTTTAAGAAATTAAAACTAAAAATAAAATTAAAGTTAAAAATATAGAGAAATGAAAACAATACGGAAGAAATGGATATGTTATACTTTGCTGGAGGGAATGTAGAATATGGCAAACAGTTTGCAAAATACCTTATCTTTCCTTCAACATTTACAGAGGTAGTTACCTCACGACCCCATAATTCCACTAGCGGGTATAACACAAGTGTTCTGGTCTGGGTTCCACAGAGAAACAGAAGCCACTAGCTGCCTGGGGCTGGGAGGGGAGGGAAGGGAGCAAGAGAGAGAGAGAGAGAGATTGAGATTGAGAGATTTTATTGAATTGGCCTAACGTGTTGTGGGGACTGGGAAGTCAAATTCTTCAGGGCAGTCTGACAGACTGGAGACCGAGGAAACTGCTGTGCATGCAGAATCGCGTTTTTCCTTGAAAGAGCAGTCTTTTCTCTTAAGGTCTTGTGGACTGATCAAAAGATAAAGCCTCATCCCACATGATGCAGGCTGCAGGTCTTTGCTAGGGCTGCCAGGAGAAAGTACCAAGGATTACCTGTCTTAACAGAAATTAGGACATTGATATACACAGAGAGAGTAACACGACAAACATAGCCATCTACAACCCAAGGACACCAATCGTACTGAATGAGGGCAAAACCTGATGGCCTCATTTTAACTTGATTATCGTCCTAAAGACCCTATCTCCAAAGACTGTGGAGTATATTTGCAACTTGTTTGTACTGAAGGAAGAAAATTCAGTCCAAACTACTGACTCCTCTAACCGCCCAAAATTCATGTTCTTTTCTGCACGAAAAATGCATTCACTTCATGCAATCCCTTCCTAAACCTCATTCTAGCAGCAACTCGAAGTCCCAACTTTTATGTAAATAGCTTCGGAAACTGGTAAACTCTGGAGCCAGGCAACTTGGTTGCTTTCAAATACAACGGTGGAAAGGACAAGTAAAGCTGTCACTGTTTTCAGGTGACACGATACCATACGTAGAGAATCCTAAAGAGGCTACCTGAAAACTAGTAGAGCTACTCAGTGAATTTGGTAAAGTA
Source organism: Eubalaena glacialis (assembly GCF_028564815.1). NCBI lineage: Eukaryota > Metazoa > Chordata > Mammalia > Artiodactyla > Balaenidae > Eubalaena > Eubalaena glacialis. The sequence goes on from NW_026871152.1 coordinate 294,523, forward strand.
GCGGGATACAAAATTAATGCACAGAAATTGCTGGCATTCCTATACACTAATGATGAAAAATCTGAAAGTGAAATTAAGGAAACACTCCTAGTTACCACTGCAACCAAATGAATAAAATGTCCAGGACTAAAAATACCTAAGGAGACAAAAGACCTGTATGCAGAACATTATGAGACACTGATGAATGAAATTAAAAATGATACCCACAGATGGAGCGATATATCATGTCCTTCGATTGGAAGAATGAATATTGTGAAAATGACTCTACTCCCCAAAGCAATCTAGAGATTTAATGCAATCCCCATCAAACTACCACTGGCATTTCTTACAACACTCCAACCAAAAATTTAACAATTTGTATGCAAACACAGAAGACCCCGAATAGCCAAAGCAATCTTGAAAGCGAAAAATGGAGCTGGAGGAATCAGGCTCCCTGACTTCAGACGATACTGCAAAGCTACAGGAATCAAGACAGTATGGTAGTGGCACCAAAACAGACATATGGATCCATGGAACAGGCTAGAAAGCCCAGAGATAAACACACGCACATATGGTCACCTTATCTTTGATAAAGGGGGCAAGAATGTAGAGTGGAGAAAAGTCAGCCTCTTCAATAAGTGGTGTCGGGAAACCTGGACAGGTACCTGTACAAGGATGAAAGGAGAAGACTCCCTAACACCACACACAAAAATAAACTCCAAATGGACTGAAGACCTAAATGTAAGGCCAGACACTCTCAACCTCTTAGAGGAAAGCATAAGCAGAACGCTCTAGGAGAGAAATCACTGCATGATCCTTTTTGAACCACATGCTAGAAAAATGGAAATAAAAACAAAAATAAGCAAACGGGACCCAAGGGAACTTAAGAGCTTTTGCACGGCAAAGGGAACCATAAACAAGACGAAAAGACAACCCTTAGAATGGGAGAAAATATTTACAAATGAAGCAGCTGACAAAGGATTCCTCTCCAAAACTTACAGGCGGCCCATGCAGCTCAATAGCAAAAAAACAAACAAGCCAACCCAAAACTGGGCAGAAGACCTAAAGAGACAGTTCTCCAAAGAAGACATCCACGCTGCCCACAAACACACGAAAGAATGCTCAACCTCATTAACCATTAGAGAAATGCAAATCAAAAGCACAATGAGATAGCATCTCACACCGGTCAGAGTGGCCCTCATCAAAAAATCTAGAAACAATCAATGCTGGAGAGGGTGTGGAGAAAAGGGCACACTCTTGCACTGTTGGTGGGAAGGTAAATTGATACAGCCACTATGGAGAACTGTATGGAGGGTCCTTCAAAAACTAAGACGAGAACTACCATATGACGCAGGAATCCCACTACTGGGAATATACCCAGAGAGCACCGTAATTCAAAAAGACACACGCACCCCAATATTCATTTCAGCACTATTTACAACAGCCAGGTCATGGAAGCAACCCACGTGTCCATCGACAGACAAATGGATAAGAAGTTGCGGTACATATATACAATGGAATGTTACTCCGCCATTAAAAGGAACGAAACTGAGTCACTTGTTGAGACGTGGATGGATCTAGAGACTGTCATACAGAGTGAACTTAGCGAGAAAGAGAAAAACAAATGTCGTACATTAACACATGTATGTGGAACCTAGACAAATGGTACAGACGAACTGGTTTGCAGGCAGAAGCTGAGACACAGATGTGGAGAACCGACGGATGGACACCAAGGGGGGAAAACCACAGTGGGGTGGGGATGGTGGTGTGCTGAATTGGGCAATGGGTGTGATAGTTATACACTGATGTGTATAAAATTGATGACTGCTTTTAAGAAATTAAAACTAAAAATAAAATTAAAGTTAAAAATATAGAGAAATGAAAACAATACGGAAGAAATGGATATGTTATACTTTGCTGGAGGGAATGTAGAATATGGCAAACAGTTTGCAAAATACCTTATCTTTCCTTTAACATTTACAGAGGTAGTTACCTCACGACCCCATAATTCCACTAGCGGGTATAACACAAGTGTTCTGGTCTGGGTTCCACAGAGAAACAGAAGCCACTAGCTGCCTGGGGCTGGGAGGGTTGGGAAGGGAGCAAGAGAGAGAGAGAGAGAGATTGAGATTGAGAGATTTTATTGAATTGGCCTAACGTGTTGTGGGGACTGGGAAGTCAAATTCTTCAGGGCAGTCTGACAGACTGGAGACCGAGGAAACTGCTGTGCATGCAGAATCGCGTTTTTCCTTGAAAGAGCAGTCTTTTCTCTTAAGGTCTTGTGGACTGATCAAAAGATAAAGCCTCATCCCACATGATGCAGGCTGCAGGTCTTTGCTAGGGCTGCCAGGAGAAAGTACCAAGGATTACCTGTCTTAACAGAAATTAGGACATTGATATACACAGAGAGAGTAACACGACAAACATAGCCATCTACAACCCAAGGACACCAATCGTACTGAATGAGGGCAAAACCTGATGGCCTCATTTTAACTTGATTATCGTCCTAAAGACCCTATCTCCAAAGACTGTGGAGTATATTTGCAACTTGTTTGTACTGAAGGAAGAAAATTCAGTCCAAACTACTGACTCCTCTAACCGCCCAAAATTCATGTTCTTTTCTGCACGAACAATGCATTCACTTCATGCAATCCCTTCCTAAACCTCATTCTAGCAGCAACTCGAAGTCCCAACTTTTATGTAAATAGCTTCGGAAACTGGTAAACTCTGGAGCCAGGCAACTTGGTTGCTTTCAAATACAACGGTGGAAAGGACAAGTAAAGCTGTCACTGTTTTCAGGTGACACGATACCATACGTAGAGAATCCTAAAGAGGCTACCTGAAAACTAGTAGAGCTACTCAGTGAATTTGGTAAAGTAGCGGGACACAAAATTAATGCACAGAAATTGCTGGCATTCCTATACACTAATGATGAAAAATCTGAAAGTGAAATTAAGGAAACACTCCTAGTTACCACTGCAACCAAATGAATAAAATGTCCAGGACTAAAAATACCTAAGGAGACAAAAGACCTGTATGCAGAACATTATGAGACACTGATGAATGAAATTAAAAATGATACCCACAGATGGAGCGATATATCATGTCCTTCGATTGGAAGAATGAATATTGTGAAAATGACTCTACTCCCCAAAGCAATCTAGAGATTTAATGCAATCCCCATCAAACTACCACTGGCATTTCTTACAACACTCCAACCAAAAATTTAACAATTTGTATGCAAACACAGAAGACCCCGAATAGCCAAAGCAATCTTGAAAGCGAAAAATGGAGCTGGAGGAATCAGGCTCCCTGACTTCAGACGATACTGCAAAGCTACAGGAATCAAGACAGTATGGTAGTGGCACCAAAACAGACATATGGATCCATGGAACAGGCTAGAAAGCCCAGAGATAAACACACGCACATATGGTCACCTTATCTTTGATAAAGGGGGCAAGAATGTAGAGTGGAGAAAAGTCAGCCTCTTCAATAAGTGGTGTCGGGAAACCTGGACAGGTACCTGTACAAGGATGAAAGGAGAAGACTCCCTAACACCACACACAAAAATAAACTCCAAATGGACTGAAGACCTAAATGTAAGGCCAGACACTCTCAACCTCTTAGAGGAAAGCATAAGCAGAACGCTCTAGGAGAGAAATCACTGCACGATCCTTTTTGAACCACATGCTAGAAAAATGGAAATAAAACCAAAAATAAGCAAACGGGACCCAAGGGAACTTAAGAGCTTTTGCACGGCAAAGGAAACCATAAACAAGACGAAAAGACAACCCTTAGAATGGGAGAAAATATTTACAAATGAAGCAGCTGACAAAGGATTCCTCTCCAAAACTTACAGGCGGCCCATACAGCTCAATAGCAAAAAAACAAACAAGCCAACCCAAAACTGGGCAGAAGACCTAAAGAGACAGTTCTCCAAAGAAGACATCCACGCTGCCCACAAACACACGAAAGAATGCTCAACCTCATTAACCATTAGAGAAATGCAAATCAAAAGCACAATGAGATAGCATCTCACACCGGTCAGAGTGGCCCTCATCAAAAAATCTAGAAACAATCAATGCTGGAGAGGGTGTGGAGAAAAGGGCACACTCTTGCACTGTTGGTGGGAAGGTAAATTGATACAGCCACTATGGAGAACTGTATGGAGGGTCCTTCAAAAACTAAGACGAGAACTACCATATGACGCAGGAATCCCACTACTGGGAATATACCCAGAGAACACCGTAATTCAAAAAGACACACGCACCCCAATATTCATTTCAGCACTATTTACAACAGCCAGGTCACGGAAGCAACCCACGTGTCCATCGACAGACAAATGGATAAGAAGTTGCGGTACATATATACAATGGAATGTTACTCCGCCATTAAAAGGAACGAAACTGAGTCACTTGTTGAGACGTGGATGGATCTAGAGACTGTCATACAGAGTGAACTTAGCGAGAAAGAGAAAAACAAATGTCGTACATTAACGCATGTATGTGGAACCTAGACAAATGGTACAGACGAACTGGTTTGCAGGCAGAAGCTGAGACACAGATGTGGAGAACCGACGGATGGACACCAAGGGGGGAAAACCACAGTGGGGTGGGGATGGTGGTGTGCTGAATTGGGCAATGGGTGTGATAGTTATACACTGATGTGTATAAAATTGATGACTGCTTTTAAGAAATTAAAACTAAAAATAAAATTAAAGTTAAAAATATAGAGAAATGAAAACAATACGGAAGAAATGGATATGTTATACTTTGCTGGAGGGAATGTAGAATATGGCAAACAGTTTGCAAAATACCTTATCTTTCCTTCAACATTTACAGAGGTAGTTACCTCACGACCCCATAATTCCACTAGCGGGTATAACACAAGTGTTCTGGTCTGGGTTCCACAGAGAAACAGAAGCCACTAGCTGCCTGGGGGTGGGAGGGGAGGGAAGGGAGCAAGAGAGAGAGAGAGAGAGATTGAGATTGAGAGATTTTATTGAATTTGCCTAACGTGTTGTGGGGACTGGGAAGTCAAATTCTTCAGGGCAGTCTGACAGACTGGAGACCGAGGAAACTGCTGTGCATGCAGAATCGCGTTTTTCCTTGAAAGAGCAGTCTTTTCTCTTAAGGTCTTGTGGACTGATCAAAAGATAAAGCCTCATCCCACATGATGCAGGCTGCAGGTCTTTGCTAGGGCTGCCAGGAGAAAGTACCAAGGATTACCTGTCTTAACAGAAATTAGGACATTGATATACACAGAGAGAGTAACACGACAAACATAGCCATCCACAACCCAAGGACACCAATCGTACTGAATGAGGGCAAAACCTGATGGCCTCATTTTAACTTGATTATCGTCCTAAAGACCCTATCTCCAAAGACTGTGGAGTATATTTGCAACTTGTTTGTACTGAAGGAAGAAAATTCAGTCCAAACTACTGACTCCTCTAACCGCCCAAAATTCATGTTCTTTTCTGCACGAAAAATGCATTCA